>NW_027616889.1:0-173766 GCF_964187855.1 Myxine glutinosa | reverse complement strand
TGAAAAACAACTTTTCGCACTTGTGTTGGTGCAGGAAACCACTTTTGCACTTGTGTTAGTGTTGAAAAACCACTTTTCGCACTTGTGTTAGTGTTGAAAAACCACTTTTCGCACTTGTGTTGGTGCAGGAAACCACTTTTGCACTTGTATTAGTGTGGAAAAAAACCCTTTTTGCACTTGTGATAGTGTTGAAAAACCACTTTTCGCACTTGTGTTAGTTTTGAAAAACCACTTTTCGCACTTGTGTTAGTGTTGAAAAACCACTTTTCGCACTTGTGTTGGTGCAGGAAACCACTTTTGCACTTGAATTAGTGTGGAAAAAACACTTTTTGCACGTGTGATAGTGTTGAAAAAACACTTTTCGCACTTGTGTTAGTGTTGAAAAAACACTTTTCGCACTTGTGTTGGTGCAGGAAACCACTTTTGCACTTGTATTAGTGTGGAAAAACCACTTTTCGCACTTGTGTTGGTGCAGGAAACCACTTTTGCACTTGTATTAGTGTGGAAAAAACACTTTTTGCACTTGTGATAATGTTGAAAAACCACTTTTCGCACTTGTGTTGGTGCAGGAAACCACTTTTGCACTTGTGTTAGTGTTGAAAAACCACTTTTCACACTTGTGTTAGTGTTGAAAAACCACTTTTCGCACTTGTGTTGGTGCAGGAAACCACTTTTGCACTTGTATTAGTGTGGAAAAAAACCCTTTTTTGCACTTGTGATAGTGTTGAAAACCACTTTTCGCACTTGTGTTAGTTTTGAAAAACCACTTTTCGCACTTGTGTTAGTGTTGAAAAACCACTTTTCGCACTTGTGTTGGTGCAGGAAACCACTTTTGCACTTGAATTAGTGTGGAAAAACCACTTTTTGCACTTGTGATAGTGTTGAAAAAACACTTTTCGCACTTGTGTTAGTGTTGAAAAAAACACTTTTCGCACTTGTGTTGGTGCAGTAGGAAACCACTTTTGCACTTGTATTAGTGTGGAAAAACCACTTTTCGCACTTGTGTTAGTGTTGAAAAACCACTTTTCGCACTTGTGTTAGTGTTGAAAACCACTTTTCGCACTTGTGTTGGTGCAGGAAACCACTTTTGCACTTGTATTAGTGTGGAAAAAAACACTTTTTGCACTTGTGATAATGTTGAAAAACCAACTTTTCGCACTTGTGTTGGTGCAGGAAACCACTTTTGCACTTGTATTATTATGGAAAAAACCACTTTTCGCACTTGTGTTAGTGTTGAAAAACCACTTTTCGCACTTGTGTTAGTGTTGAAAAACCACTTTTCGCACTTGTGTTAGTGTTGAAAAACCACTTTTCGCACTTGTGTTAGTGTTGAAAAACCACTTTTCGCACTTGTGTTGGTGCAGGAAACCACTTTTGCACTTGTATTAAGTGTGGAAAAACCACTTTTCGCACTTGTGTTAGTGTTGAAAAACCACTTTTCACACTTGTGTTAGTGTTGAAAACCACTTTTCGCACTTGTGTTGGTGCAGGAAACCACTTTTGCACTTGTATTGGTGTGGAAAAAACACTTTTTGCACTTGTGTTAGTGTTGAAAAAACACTTTTCGCACTTGTGTTAGTGTTGAAAAACCACTTTTCGCACTTGTGTTGGTGCAGGAAACCACTTTTGCACTTGTATTGGTGTGGAAAAAAACACTTTTTGCACTTGTGTTAGTGTTGAAACCACTTTTCGCACTTGTGTTAGTGTTGAAAAACCACTTTTCGCACTTGTGTTGGTGCAGGAAACCACTTTTGCACTTGTATTAGTTTGGAAATAACACTTTTCTCACTTGTGTTAGTGTTGAAAAACCACTTTTCGCACTTGTGTTAGTGTTGAAAAACCACTTTTCACACTTGTGATAGTGTTGAAAAACCACTTTTCGCACTTGTGTTATTGTTGAAAAACCACTTTTCGCACTTGTGTTAGTGTTGAAAAACCACTTTTCGCACTTGTGTTGGTGCAGGAAACCACTTTTGCACTTGTATTAGTGTGGAAAAAACACTTTTGCACTTGTATTAGTGTGGAAAAACCACTTTTCACACTTGTGTTAGTGTTGAAAAACCACTTTTTTGCACTTGTGTTCGTGTTGAAAACAACTTTTCGCACTTGTGTTGGTGCAGGAAACCACTTTTGCACTTGTATTAGTGTGGAAAAAAACACTTTTTGCACTTGTGATAGTGTTGAAAAACCACTTTTCGCACTTGTGTTAGTGTTGAAAACCCACTTTTCGCACTTGTGTGGTGCAGGAAACCACTTTTGCACTTGTGTTAGTGTTGAAAAACCACTTTTCGCACTTGTGTTAGTGTTGAAAAACCACTTTTCGCACTTGTGTTGGTGCAGGAAACCACTTTTGCACTTGTATTAGTGTGGAAAAAAACCCTTTTTGCACTTGTGATAGTGTTGAAAAACCACTTTTCGCACTTGTGTTAGTTTTGAAAAAACCACTTTTCGCACTTGTGTTAGTGTTGAAAAACCACTTTCGCACTTGTGTTGGTGCAGGAAACCACTTTTGCACTTGTATTAGTGTTGAAAAACCACTTTTCGCACTTGTGTTAGTGTTGAAAAACCACTTTTCGCACTTGTGTTAGTGTTGAAAAACCACTTTTCGCACTTGTGTTGGTGCAGGAAACCACTTCTGCACTTGTATTGGTGTGGAAAAAAACACTTTTTGCACTTGTGTTAGTGTGGAAAAACCACTTTTCGCACTTGTGTTAGTGTTGAAAAACCACTTTTCGCACTTGTGTTGGTGCAGGGAAACCACTTTTGCACTTGTATTAGTGTGGAAAAGCCACTTTTCGCACTTGTGTTAGTGTTGAAAAACCACTTTTCGCACTTGTGTTAGTGTTGAAAAAAACACTTTTCGCACTTGTGTTGGTGCAGGAAACCACTTTTGCACTTGTATTGGTGTGGAAAAAAACACTTTTCGCACTTGTGTTAGTGTTGAAAAACCACTTTTCGCACTTGTGTTAGTGTTGAAAAACCACTTTTCACACTTGTGTTAGTGTTGAAAAACCACTTTTCGCACTTGTGTTGGTGCAGGAAACCACTTTTTGCACTTGTGTTGGTGCAGGAAACCACTTTTGCACTTGTATTAGTGTGGAAAAAAACACTTTTTGCACTTGTGTTAGTGTTGAAAAACCACTTTTCGCACTTGTGTTAGTGTTGAAAAACCACTTTTCGCACTTGTGTTGGTGCAGGAAACCACTTTTGCACTTGTATTGGTGTGGGAAAAAAACACTTTTTGCACTTGTGTTAGTGTTGAAAAAACACTTTTCGCACTTGTGTTAGTGTTGAAAAAACCACTTTTCGCACTTGTGTTGGTGCAGGAAACCACTTTTGCACTTGTATTGGTGTGGAAAAAACACTTTTTGCACTTGTGTTAGTGTTGAAAAACCACTTTTCGCACTTGTGTTAGTGTTGAAAAACCACTTTTCGCACTTGTGTTGGTGCAGGAAACCACTTTTGCACTTGTATTAGTGTGGAAAAAAACACTTTTCTCACTTGTGTTAGTGTTGAAAAAACCACTTTTCGCACTTGTGTTAGTGTTGAAAAACCACTTTTTCGCACTTGTGATAGTGTTGAAAAACCACTTTTCGCACTTGTGTTATTGTTGAAAAACCACTTTTCGCACTTGTGTTAGTGTTGAAAAAACCACTTTTCGCACTTGTGTTGGTGCAGGAAACCACTTTTGCACTTGTATTAGTGTGGAAAAAACACTTTTTGCACTTGTATTAGTGTGGAAAAAACCACTTTTCACACTTGTGTTAGTGTTGAAAAACCACTTTTTGCACTTGTGTTCGTGTTGGAAAACAACTTTTCGCACTTGTGTTGGTGCAGGAAACCACTTTTTGCACTTGTGTTAGTGTTGAAAAACCACTTTTCGCACTTGTGTTAGTGTTGAAAAACCACTTTTCGCACTTGTGTTGGTGCAGGAAACCACTTTTGCACTTGTATTAGTGTGGAAAAAACCCTTTTTGCACTTGTGATAGTGTTGAAAAACCACTTTTCGCACTTGTGTTAGTTTTGAAAAACCACTTTTCGCACTTGTGTTAGTGTTGAAAAACCACTTTTCGCACTTGTGTTGGTGCAGGAAACCACTTTTGCACTTGAATTAGTGTGGAAAAAAACACTTTTTGCACTTGTGATAGTGTTGAAAAAACACTTTTCGCACTTGTGTTAGTGTTGAAAAAACACTTTTCGCACTTGTGTTGGTGCAGGAAACCACTTTTGCACTTGTATTAGTGTGGAAAAACCACTTTTCGCACTTGTGTTAGTGTTGAAAAACCACTTTTCGCACTTGTGTTAGTGTTGAAAAACCACTTTTCGCACTTGTGTTGGTGCAGGAAACCACTTTTGCACTTGTATTAGTGTGGAAAAAAACACTTTTTGCACTTGTGATAATGTTGAAAAACCACTTTTCGCACTTGTGTTGGTGCAGGAAACCACTTTTGCACTTGTGTTAGTGTTGAAAAACCACTTTTCGCACTTGTGTTAGTGTTGAAAAACCACTTTTCGCACTTGTGTTGGTGCAGGAAACCACTTTTGCACTTGTATTAGTGTGGAAAAAACCCTTTTTGCACTTGTGATAGTGTTGAAAAACACTTTTCGCACTTGTGTTAGTTTTGAAAAACACTTTTCGCACTTGTGTTAGTGTTGAAAAACCACTTTTCGCACTTGTGTTGGTGCAGGAAACCACTTTTGCACTTGAATTAGTGTGGAAAAAAAACACTTTTTGCACTTGTGATAGTGTTGAAAAAACACTTTTCGCACTTGTGTTAGTGTTGAAAAAAACACTTTTCGCACTTGTGTTGGTGCAGGAAACCACTTTTGCACTTGTATTAGTGTGGAAAAACCACTTTTCGCACTTGTGTTAGTGTTGAAAAAACCACTTTTCGCACTTGTGTTAGTGTTGAAAAACCACTTTTCGCACTTGTGTTGGTGCAGGAAACCACTTTTGCACTTGTATTAGTGTGGAAAAAAAAACTTTTTGCACTTGTGATAATGTTGAAAAACCACTTTTCGCACTTGTGTTGGTGCAGGAAACCACTTTTGCACTTGTATTATTATGGAAAAACCACTTTTCGCACTTGTGTTAGTGTTGAAAAACCACTTTTCGCACTTGTGGTTAGTGTTGAAAAAACCACTTTTCGCACTTGTGTTAGTATTGAAAAACCACTTTTCGCACTTGTGTTGGTGCAGGGAAACCACTTTTGCACTTGTATTAAGTGTGGAAAAACCACTTTTCGCACTTGTGTTAGTGTTGAAAAACCACTTTTCACACTTGTGTTAGTGTTGAAAAACCACTTTTCGCACTTGTGTTGGTGCAGGAAACCACTTTTGCACTTGTATTGGTGTGGAAAAAAACACTTTTTGCACTTGTGTTAGTGTTGAAAAAACACTTTTCGCACTTGTGTTAGTGTTGGAAAAACCACTTTTCGCACTTGTGTTGGTGCAGGAAACCACTTTTGCACTTGTATTGGTGTGGAAAAAACACTTTTTGCACTTGTGTTAGTGTTGAAAACCACTTTTCGCACTTGTGTTAGTGTTGAAAAACCACTTTTCGCACTTGTGTTGGTGCAGGAAACCACTTTTGCACTTGTATTAGTGTGGAAATAACACTTTTCTCACTTGTGTTAGTGTTGAAAAACCACTTTCGCACTTGTGTTAGTGTTGAAAAACCACTTTTCGCACTTGTGATAGTGTTGAAAAAACCACTTTTCGCACTTGTGTTATTGTTGAAAAACCACTTTTCGCACTTGTGTTAGTGTTGAAAAACCACTTTTCGCACTTGTGTTGGTGCAGGAAACCACTTTTGCACTTGTATTAGTGTGGAAAAAAACACTTTTGCACTTGTATTAGTGTGGAAAAACCACTTTTCACACTTGTGTTAGTGTTGAAAAACCACTTTTTGCACTTGTGTTCGTGTTGAAAAACAACTTTTCGCACTTGTGTTGGTGCAGGAAACCACTTTTGCACTTGTATTAGTGTGGAAAAAACACTTTTTGCACTTGTGATAGTGTTGAAAAACCACTTTTCGCACTTGTGTTAGTGTTGAAAAACCACTTTTCGCACTTGTGTTGGTGCAGGAAACCACTTTTGCACTTGTGTTAGTGTTGAAAAACCACTTTTCGCACTTGTGTTAGTGTTGAAAAAACCACTTTTCGCACTTGTGTTGGTGCAGGAAAACACTTTTGCACTTGTATTAGTGTGGAAAAAAACCCTTTTTGCACTTGTGATAGTGTTGAAAAACCACTTTTCGCACTTGTGTTAGTTTTGAAAAACCACTTTTCGCACTTGTGTTAGTGTTGAAAAACCACTTTTCGCACTTGTGTTGGTGCAGGAAACCACTTTTGCACTTGAATTAGTGTGGAAAAAAACACTTTTTGCACTTGTGATAGTGTTGAAAAAACACTTTTCGCACTTGTGTTAGTGTTGAAAAAAACACTTTTCGCACTTGTGTTGGTGCAGGAAACCACTTTTGCACTTGTATTAGTGTGGAAAAACCACTTTTTCGCACTTGTGTTAGTGTTGAAAAACCACTTTTCGCACTTGTGTTAGTGTTGAAAAACCACTTTTCGCACTTGTGTTGGTGCAGGAAACCACTTTTGCACTTGTATTAGTGTGGAAAAAACACTTTTTGCACTTGTGATAATGTTGAAAACCACTTTTCGCACTTGTGTTGGTGCAGGAAACCACTTTTGCACTTGTATTATTATGGAAAAACCACTTTTCGCACTTGTGTTAGTGTTGAAAAACCACTTTTCGCACTTGTGTTAGTGTTGAAAAACAACTTTTCGCACTTGTGTTAGTGTTGAAAAACCACTTTTCGCACTTGTGTTGGTGCAGGAAACCACTTTTGCACTTGTATTAAGTGTGGAAAAACCACTTTTCGCACTTGTGTTAGTGTTGAAAAACCACTTTTCGCACTTGTGTTAGTGTTGAAAAACCACTTTTCGCACTTGTGTTGTTGCAGGAAACCACTTTTGCACTTGTATTAGTGTGGAAAAAACACTTTTCGCACTTGTGTTAGTGTTGAAAAACCACTTTTCGCACTTGTGTTAGTGTTGAAAAACCACTTTTTGCACTTGTGTTAGTGTTGAAAAACCACTTTTCGCACTTGTGTTGGTGCAGGAAACCACTTTTGCACTTGTATTAGTGTGGAAAAAACACTTTTTGCACTTGTGATAGTGTTGAAAAACCACTTTTCTCACTTGTGTTAGTGTTGAAAACCACTTTTCGCACTTGTGTTAGTGTTGAAAAACCACTTTTCGCACTTGTGTTAGTGTTGAAAAACCACTTTTCGCACTTGTGTTAGTGTTGAAAAACCACAATTCGCACATGTCTTAGTGTTGAAAAACCACTTTTCGCACTTGTGTTGGTGCAGGAAACCACTTTTGCACTTGTATTAGTGTGGAAAAAACACTTTTTGCACTTGTGATAATGTTGAAAAACCACTTTTCGCACTTGTGTTGGTGCAGGAAACCACTTTTGCACTTGTATTAGTGTGGAAAAACCATTTTTCGCACTTGTGTTAGTGTTGAAAAACACTTTTCGCACTTGTGTTAGTGTTGAAAAACCACTTTTCGCACTTGTGTTAGTGTTGAAAAACCACTTTTCGCACTTGTGTTGGTGCAGGAAACCACTTTTGCACTTGTATTAGTGTGGAAAAACCACTTTTCGCACTTGTGTTAGTGTTGAAAAACCACTTTTCGCACTTGTGGTAGTGTTGAAAACCACTTTTCGCACTTGTGTTGGTGCAGGAAACCACTTTTGCACTTGTATTATTATGGAAAAACCACTTTTCGCACTTGTGTCAGTGTTGAAAAACCACTTTTCGCACTTGTGTTAGTGTTGAAAAACCACTTTTCACACTTGTGTTAGTGATGAAAAACCACTTTTTCGCACTTGTTTTGGTGCAGGAAACCACTTTTTGCACTTGTATTAGTGTGGAAAAAAACCACTTTTGCACTTGTATTAGTGTGGAAAAAACACTTTTTGCACTTGTGTTAGTGTTGAAAAACCACTTTTCGCACTTGTGTTTGGTGCAGGAAACCACTTTTGCACTTGTATTAGTGTGGAAAAAACACTTTTTGCACGTGTGTTAGTGTTGAAAAACCACTTTTCGCACTTGTGTTGGTGCAGGAAACCACTTTTGCACTTGTATTAGTGTGGAAAAACCACTTTTCGCACTTGTGTTAGTGTTG
Organism: Myxine glutinosa; assembly: GCF_964187855.1. Classification (NCBI taxonomy): domain Eukaryota; kingdom Metazoa; phylum Chordata; class Myxini; order Myxiniformes; family Myxinidae; genus Myxine; species Myxine glutinosa. Next base: position 165,562 of record NW_027616889.1, on the reverse strand, counting down.
AAAAAGCACTTTTCGCACTTAGGTTAGTGTTGAAAAACCACTTTTCGCACTTGTGTTAGTGTTGAAAAACCACTTTTCGCACTTGTGTTAGTGTTGAAAAACCACTTTCGCACTTGTGTTGGTGCAGGAAACCACTTCTGCACTTGTATTGGTGTGGAAAAAACACTTTTTGCACTTGTGTTAGTGTGGAAAAACCACTTTTCGCACTTGTGTTAGTGTTGAAAAACCACTTTTCGCACTTGTGTTGGTGCAGGAAACCACTTTTGCACTTGTATTAGTGTGGAAAAGCCACTTTTCGCACTTGTGTTAGTGTTGAAAAACCACTTTTCGCACTTGTGTTAGTGTTGAAAAACCACTTTTCGCACTTGTGTTGGTGCAGGAAACCACTTTTGCACTTGTATTGGTGTGGAAAAAACACTTTTCGCACTTGTGTTAGTGTTGAAAACCACTTTTCGCACTTGTGTTAGTGTTGAAAAACCACTTTTCACACTTGTGTTAGTGTTGAAAAACCACTTTTCGCACTTGTGTTGGTGCAGGAAACCACTTTTCGCACTTGTGTTGGTGCAGGAAACCACTTTTGCACTTGTATTAGTGTGGAAAAAACACTTTTTGCACTTGTGTTAGTGTTGAAAAACCACTTTTGCACTTGTGTTAGTGTTGAAAAACCACTTTTCGCACTTGTGTTGGTGCAGGAAACCACTTTTGCACTTGTATTAGTGTGGAAAAAACACTTTTGCACTTGTGATAGTGTTGAAAAAACCACTTTTCTCACTTGTGTTAGTGTTGAAAAACCACTTTTCGCACTTGTGTTAGTGTTGAAAACCACTTTTCGCACTTGTATTAGTGTGGAAAAAACACTTTTTGCACTTGTGTTAGTGTTGAAAAACCACTTTTTGCACTTGTGTTAGTGTTGAAAAACCACTTTTCGCACTTGTGTTGGTGCAGGAAACCACTTTTGCACTTGTATTAGTGTGGAAAAAACACTTTTTGCACTTGTGATAGTGTTGAAAAACACTTTTCTCACTTGTGTTAGTGTTGAAAAACCACTTTTCGCACTTGTGTTAGTGTTGAAAAACCACTTTTGCACTTGTATTAGTGTGGAAAAAACACTTTTTGCACTTGTGTTAGTGTTGAAAAAACCACTTTTCGCACTTGTGTTGGTGCAGGAAACCACTTTTGCACTTGTATTAGTGTGGAAAAACCACTTTTCGCACTTGTGTTAGTGTGAAAAAGCACTTTTCGCACTTAGGTTAGTGTTGAAAAACCACTTTTCGCACTTGTGTTAGTGTTGAAAAACCACTTTTCGCACTTGTGTTAGTGTTGAAAAACCACTTTTCGCACTTGTGTTGGTGCAGGAAACCACTTCTGCACTTGTATTGGTGTGGAAAAAACACTTTTTGCACTTGTGTTAGTGTGGAAAAACCACTTTTCGCACTTGTGTTAGTGTTGAAAAACCACTTTCGCACTTGTGTTGGTGCAGGAAACCACTTTTGCACTTGTATTAGTGTGGAAAAGCCACTTTTCGCACTTGTGTTAGTGTTGAAAAACCACTTTTCGCACTTGTGTTAGTGTTGAAAAAACACTTTTCGCACTTGTGTTGGTGCCAGGAAACCACTTTTGCACTTGTATTGGTGTGGAAAAACACTTTTCGCACTTGTGTTAGTGTTGAAAAAACCACTTTTCGCACTTGTGTTAGTGTTGAAAAACCACTTTTCACACTTGTGTTAGTGTTGAAAAACCACTTTTCGCACTTGTGTTGGTGCAGGAAACCACTTTTTGCACTTGTGTTGGTGCAGGAAACCACTTTTGCACTTGTATTAGTGTGGAAAAAAACACTTTTTGCACTTGTGTTAGTGTTGAAAAACCACTTTTCGCACTTGTGTTAGTGTTGAAAAACCACTTTTCGCACTTGTGTTGGTGCAGGAAACCACTTTTGCACTTGTATTGGTGTGGAAAAAACACTTTTTGCACTTGTGTTAGTGTTGAAAAAACACTTTTCGCACTTGTGTTAGTGTTGAAAAACACTTTTCGCACTTGTGTTGGTGCAGGAAACCACTTTTGCACTTGTATTGGTGTGGAAAAAACACTTTTTGCACTTGTGTTAGTGTTGAAAAACCACTTTTCGCACTTGTGTTAGTGTTGAAAAACCACTTTTCGCACTTGTGTTGGTGCAGGAAACCACTTTGCACTTGTATTAGTGTGGAAAAAACACTTTTCTCACTTGTGTTAGTGTTGAAAAACCACTTTTCGCACTTGTGTTAGTGTTGAAAAACCACTTTTCGCACTTGTGATAGTGTTGAAAAACCACTTTTCGCACTTGTGTTATTGTTGAAAAACCACTTTTCGCACTTGTGTTAGTGTTGAAAAACCACTTTTCGCACTTGTGTTGGTGCAGGAAACCACTTTTGCACTTGTATTAGTGTGGAAAAAACACTTTTGCACTTGTATTAGTGTGGAAAAACCACTTTTCACACTTGTGTTAGTGTTGAAAAACCACTTTTTGCACTTGTGTTCGTGTTGAAAAACAACTTTTCGCACTTGTGTTGGTGCAGGAAACCACTTTTGCACTTGTGTTAGTGTTGAAAAACCACTTTTCGCACTTGTGTTAGTGTTGAAAAACCACTTTTCGCACTTGTGTTGGTGCAGGAAACCACTTTTGCACTTGTATTAGTGTGGAAAAAACCCTTTTTGCACTTGTGATAGTGTTGAAAAACCACTTTTCGCACTTGTGTTAGTTTTGAAAAACCACTTTTCGCACTTGTGTTAGTGTTGAAAAACCACTTTTCGCACTTGTGTTGGTGCAGGAAACCACTTTTGCACTTGAATTAGTGTGGAAAAAACACTTTTTGCACGTGTGATAGTGTTGAAAAAACACTTTTCGCACTTGTGTTAGTGTTGAAAAAACACTTTTCGCACTTGTGTTGGTGCAGGGAAACCACTTTTGCACTTGTATTAGTGTGGAAAAACCACTTTTCGCACTTGTGTTAGTGTTGAAAAACCACTTTTCGCACTTGTGTTAGTGTTGAAAAACCACTTTTCGCACTTGTGTTGGTGCAGGAAACCACTTTTGCACTTGTATTAGTGTGGAAAAAACACTTTTTGCACTTGTGATAATGTTGAAAAACCACTTTTCGCACTTGTGTTGGTGCAGGAAACCACTTTTGCACTTGTGTTAGTGTTGAAAAACCACTTTTCACACTTGTGTTAGTGTTGAAAAACCACTTTTCGCACTTGTGTTGGTGCAGGAAACCACTTTTGCACTTGTATTAGTGTGGAAAAAACCCTTTTTGCACTTGTGATAGTGTTGAAAAACCACTTTTCGCACTTGTGTTAGTTTGAAAAACCACTTTTCGCACTTGTGTTAGTGTTGAAAAACCACTTTTCGCACTTGTGTTGGTGCAGGAAACCACTTTTGCACTTGAATTAGTGTGGAAAAACCACTTTTTGCACTTGTGATAGTGTTGAAAAAACACTTTTCGCACTTGTGTTAGTGTTGAAAAAACACTTTTCGCACTTGTGTTGGTGCAGGAAACCACTTTTGCACTTGTATTAGTGTGGAAAAACCACTTTTCGCACTTGTGTTAGTGTTGAAAAACCACTTTTCGCACTTGTGTTAGTGTTGAAAAACCACTTTTCGCACTTGTGTTGGTGCAGGAAACCACTTTTGCACTTGTATTAGTGTGGAAAAAACACTTTTTGCACTTGTGATAATGTTGAAAAACCACTTTTCGCACTTGTGTTGGTGCAGGAAACCACTTTTGCACTTGTATTATTATGGAAAAACCACTTTTCGCACTTGTGTTAGTGTTGAAAAACCACTTTTCGCACTTGTGTTAGTGTTGAAAAACCACTTTTCGCACTTGTGTTAGTGTTGAAAAACCACTTTTCGCACTTGTGTTAGTGTTGAAAAACCACTTTTCGCACTTGTGTTGGTGCAGGAAACCACTTTTGCACTTGGTATTAAGTGTGGAAAAACCACTTTTCGCACTTGTGTTAGTGTTGAAAAACCACTTTTCACACTTGTGTTAGTGTTGAAAAACCACTTTTTCGCACTTGTGTTGGTGCAGGAAACCACTTTTGCACTTGTATTGGTGTGGAACAAACACTTTTTGCACTTGTGTTAGTGTTGAAAAAACACTTTTCGCACTTGTGTTAGTGTTGAAAAACCACTTTTCGCACTTGTGTTGGTGCAGGAAACCACTTTTGCACTTGTATTGGTGTGGAAAAAACACTTTTTGCACTTGTGTTAGTGTTGAAAACCACTTTTCGCACTTGTGTTAGTGTTGAAAAACCACTTTTCGCACTTGTGTTGGTGCAGGAAACCACTTTTGCACTTGTATTAGTTTGGAAATAACACTTTTCTCACTTGTGTTAGTGTTGAAAAACCACTTTTCGCACTTGTGTTAGTGTTGAAAAACCACTTTTCACACTTGTGATAGTGTTGAAAAACCACTTTTCGCACTTGTGTTATTGTTGAAAAACCACTTTTCGCACTTGTGTTAGTGTTGAAAAACCACTTTTCGCACTTGTGTTGGTGCAGGAAACCACTTTTGCACTTGTATTAGTGTGGAAAAAACACTTTTGCACTTGTATTAGTGTGGAAAAACCACTTTTCACACTTGTGTTAGTGTTGAAAAACCACTTTTTGCACTTGTGTTCGTGTTGAAAAACAACTTTTTCGCACTTGTGTTGGTGCAGGAAACCACTTTTGCACTTGTATTAGTGTGGAAAAAACACTTTTTGCACTTGTGATAGTGTTGAAAAACCACTTTTCGCACTTGTGTTAGTGTTGAAAACCCACTTTTCGCACTTGTGTTGGTGCAGGAAACCACTTTTGCACTTGTGTTAGTGTTGAAAAACCACTTTTCGCACTTGTGTTAGTGTTGAAAAACCACTTTTCGCACTTGTGTTGGTGCAGGAAACCACTTTTGCACTTGTATTAGTGTGGAAAAAACCCTTTTTGCACTTGTGATAGTGTTGAAAAACCACTTTTCGCACTTGTGTTAGTTTTGAAAAACCACTTTTCGCACTTGTGTTAGTGTTGAAAAACCACTTTTCGCACTTGTGTTGGTGCAGGAAACCACTTTTGCACTTGTATTAGTGTTGAAAAACCACTTTTCGCACTTGTGTTAGTGTTGAAAAACCACTTTTCGCACTTGTGTTAGTGTTGAAAACCACTTTTCGCACTTGTGTTGGTGCAGGAAACCACTTCTGCACTTGTATTGGTGTGGAAAAAAACACTTTTGCACTTGTGTTAGTGTGGAAAAACCACTTTTCGCACTTGTGTTAGTGTTGAAAAACCACTTTTCGCACTTGTGTTGGTGCAGGAAACCACTTTTGCACTTGTATTAGTGTGGAAAAGCCACTTTTCGCACTTGTGTTAGTGTTGAAAAACCACTTTTCGCACTTGTGTTAGTGTTTTCAAACACTAACACAAGTGCGAAAAGTGTTTTTCAACACTAACACAAGTGCGAAAAGTGGCTTTTCCACACTAATACAAGTGCAAAAGTGGTTTCCTGCACCAACACAAGTGCGAAAAGTGGTTTTTCAACACTAACACAAGTGCGAAAAGTGGTTTTTCCACACTAACACAAGTGCAAAAAGTGTTTTTTCACACCAATACAAGTGCAGAAGTGGTTTCCTGCACCAACACAAGTGCGAAAAGTGGTTTTTCAACACTAACACAAGTGCGAAAAGTGGTTTTTCAACACTAACACAAGTGCGAAAAAGTGGTTTTTCAACACTAATACAAGTGCAAAAGTGGTTTCCTGCACCAACACAAGTGCGAAAAGTGGTTTTTCAACACTAACACAAGTGCGAAAAGTGGTTTTTCAAAACTAACACAAGTGCGAAAAGTGGTTTTTCAACACTATCACAAGTGCAAAAAGGGTTTTTCCACACTAATACAAGTGCAAAAGTGGTTTCCTGCACCAACACAAGTGCGAAAAGTGGTTTTTCAACACTAACACAAGTGCGAAAAGTGGTTTTTCAACACTAACACAAGTGCAAAAGTGGTTTCCTGCACCAACACAAGTGCGAAAAGTGGGTTTTCAACACTAACACAAGTGCGAAAAGTGGTTTTTCAACACTATCACAAGTGCAAAAAGTGTTTTTTCCACACTAATACAAGTGCAAAAGTGGTTTCCTGCACCAACACAAGTGCGAAAAGTTGTTTTTCAACACGAACACAAGTGCAAAAAGTGGTTTTTCAACACTAACACAAGTGTGAAAAGTGGTTTTTCCACACTAATACAAGTGCAAAAGTGTTTTTTTCCACACTAATACAAGTGCAAAAGTGGTTTCCTGCACCAACACAAGTGCGAAAAGTGGTTTTTCAACACTAACACAAGTGCGAAAAGTGTTTTTCAACAATAACACAAGTGCGAAAAGTGGTTTTTCAACACTATCACAAGTGTGAAAAGTGGTTTTTCAACACTACACAAGTGCGAAAAGTGGTTTTTCAACACTAACACAAGTGAGAAAAGTGTTATTTCCAAACTAATACAAGTGCAAAAGTGGTTTCCTGCACCAACACAAGTGCGAAAAGTGGTTTTTCAACACTAACACAAGTGCGAAAAGTGGTTTTCAACACTAACACAAGTGCAAAAAGTGTTTTTTCCACACCAATACAAGTGCAAAAGTGGTTTCCTGCACCAACACAAGTGCGAAAAGTGGTTTTTCAACACTAACACAAGTGCGAAAAGTGTTTTTTCAACACTAACACAAGTGCAAAAAGTGTTTTTTCCACACCATTACAAGTGCAAAAGTGGTTTCCTGCACCAACACAAGTGCGAAAAGTGGTTTTTCAACACTAACACAAGTGTGAAAAGTGGTTTTTCAACACTACACAAGTGCGAAAAGTGGTTTTTCCACACTTAATACAAGTGCAAAAGTGGTTTCCTGCCCAACACAAGTGCGAAAAGTGGTTTTTCAACACTAACACAAGTGCGAAAAGTGGTTTTTCAACACTAACACAAGTGCGAAAAGTGGTTTTTCAACACTAACACAAGTGCGAAAAGTGGTTTTTCAACACTAACACAAGTGCGAAAAGTGGTTTTTCCATAATAATACAAGTGCAAAAGTGGTTTCCTGCACCAACACAAGTGCGAAAGTGTTTTTCAACATTATCACAAGTGCAAAAAGTGTTTTTTCCACACTAATACAAGTGCAAAAGTGGTTTCCTGCACCAACACAAGTGCGAAAAGTGGTTTTTCAACACTAACACAAGTGCGAAAAGTGGTTTTTCAACACTAACACAAGTGCGAAAAGTGGTTTTTCCACACTAATACAAGTGCAAAAGTGGTTTCCTGCACCAACACAAGTGCGAAAAGTGTTTTTTCAACACTAACACAAGTGCGGAAAAGTGTTTTTTCAACACTATCACAAGTGCAAAAAGTGGTTTTTCCACACTAATTCAAGTGCAAAAGTGGTTTCCTGCACCAACACAAGTGCGAAAAGTGTTTTTCAACACTACACAAGTGCGAAAAGTGGTTTTTCAAACTAACACAAGTGCGAAAAGTGGTTTTTCAACACTATCACAAGTGCAAAAAAGGGTTTTTCCACACTAATACAAGTGCAAAAGTGGTTTCCTGCACCAACACAAGTGCGAAAAGTGGTTTTTCAACACTAACACAAGTGTGAAAAGTGGTTTTTCAACACTAACACAAGTGCAAAAGTGGTTTCCTGCACCAACACAAGTGCGAAAAGTGGTTTTTCAACATTATCACAAGTGCAAAAAGTGTTTTTTCCACACTAATACAAGTGCAAAAGTGGTTTCCTGCACCAACACAAGTGCGAAAAGTGGTTTTTCAACACTAACACAAGTGCGAAAAGTGGTTTTTCAACACTAACACAAGTGCGAAAAGTGGTTTTTCCACACTAATACAAGTGCAAAAGTGGTTTCCTGCACCAACACAAGTGCGAAAAGTGTTTTTTTCAACACTAACACAAGTGCGAAAAGTGTTTTTTCAACACTATCACACGTGCAAAAAGTGTTTTTTCCACACTAATTCAAGTGCAAAAGTGGTTTCCTGCACCAACACAAGTGCGAAAAGTGGTTTTTCAACACTAACACAAGTGCGAAAAGTGGTTTTTCAAAACTAACACAAGTGCGAAAAGTGGTTTTCAACACTATCACAAGTGCAAAAAGGGTTTTTTCCACACTAATACAAGTGCAAAAGTGGTTTCCTGCACCAACACAAGTGCGAAAAGTGGTTTTTCAACACTAACACAAGTGCGAAAAGTGGTTTTTCAACACTAACACAAGTGCAAAAGTGGTTTCCTGCACCAACACAAGTGCGAAAAGTTGTTTTTCAACACGAACACAAGTGCAAAAAGTGGTTTTTCAACACTAACACAAGTGTGAAAAGTGGTTTTTCCACACTAATACAAGTGCAAAAGTGTTTTTTCCACACTAATACAAGTGCAAAAGTGGTTTCCTGCACCAACACAAGTGCGAAAAGTGGTTTTTCAACACTAACACAAGTGCGAAAAAGTGGTTTTTCAACAATAACACAAGTGCGAAAAGTGGTTTTTTCAACACTATCACAAGTGCGAAAAGTGGTTTTTCAACACTAACACAAGTGCGAAAAGTGGTTTTTCAACACTAACACAAGTGAGAAAAGTGTTTTTCCACACTAATACAAGTGCAAAAGTGGTTTCCTGCACCAACACAAGTGCGAAAAGTGGTTTTTCAACACTAACACAAGTGCGAAAAGTGGTTTTTTCAACACTAACACAAGTGCAAAAAGTGTTTTTTTCCACACCAATACAAGTGCAAAAGTGGTTTCCTGCACAACACAAGTGCGAAAAGTGGTTTTTCAACACTAACACAAGTGCGAAAAGTGTTTTTTCAACACTAACACAAGTGCAAAAAGTGTTTTTTCCACACCAATACAAGTGCAAAAGTGGTTTCCTGCACCAACACAAGTGCGAAAAGTGGTTTTTCAACACTAACACAAGTGCGAAAAGTGGTTTTTCAACACTAACACAAGTGCAAAAAGTGTTTTTTTCCACACTAATACAAGTGCAAAAGTGGTTTCCTGCACCAACACAAGTGCAAAAGTGGTTTCCTGCACAACACAAGTGCGAAAAGTGGTTTTTCAACACTAACACAAGTGTGAAAAGTGGTTTTTCAACACTAACACAAGTGCGAAAAGTGGTTTTTCAACACTAACACAAGTGCGAAAAGTGTTTTTTCACACCAATACAAGTGCAAAAGTGGTTTCCTGCACCAACACAAGTGCGAAAAGTGTTTTTTCAACACTAACACAAGTGCGAAAAGTGTTTTTCAACACTAACACAAGTGCGAAAAGTGGCTTTTCCACACTAATACAAGTGCAAAAGTGGTTTCCTGCACCAACACAAGTGCGAAAAGTGGTTTTTCAACACTAACACAAGTGCGAAAAGTGGTTTTTCCACACTAACACAAGTGCAAAAAGTGTTTTTTCCACACCAATACAAGTGCAGAAGTGGTTTCCTGCACCAACACAAGTGCGAAAGTGGTTTTTCAACACTAACACAAGTGCGAAAAGTGGTTTTTCAACACTAACACAAGTGCGAAAAGTGGTTTTTCAACACTAACCTAAGTGCGAAAAGTGCTTTTTCAACACTACACAAGTGCGAAAAGTGGTTTTTCCACACTAATACAAGTGCAAAAGTGGTTTCCTGCACCAACACAAGTGCGAAAAGTGGTTTTTCAACACTAACACAAGTGCAAAAAGTGTTTTTTCCACACTAATACAAGTGCAAAAGTGGTTTTTCAACACTAACACAAGTGCGAAAAGTGGTTTTTCAACACTAACACAAGTGAGAAAAGTGGTTTTTCAACACTATCACAAGTGCAAAAAGTGTTTTTTTCCACACTAATACAAGTGCAAAAGTGGTTTCCTGCACCAACACAAGTGCGAAAAGTGGTTTTTCAACACTAACACAAGTGCAAAAAGTGGTTTTTCAACACTAACACAAGTGCAAAAAGTGTTTTTTCCACACTAATACAAGTGCGAAAAGTGGTTTTTCAACACTAACACAAGTGCGAAAAGTGGTTTTTTCAACACTAACACACGTGAGAAAAGTGGTTTTTCAACACTATCACAAGTGCAAAAAGTGTTTTTTCCACACTAATACAAGTGCAAAAGTGGTTTCCTGCACCAACACAAGTGCGAAAAGTGGTTTTTCAACACTAACACAAGTGCAAAAAGTGGTTTTTCAACACTAACACAAGTGCAAAAGTGTTTTTTCCACACTAATACAAGTGCAAAAGTGGTTTCCTGCACCAACACAAGTGCGAAAAGTGGTTTCCTGCACCAACACAAGTGCGAAAAGTGGTTTTTTCAACACTAACACAAGTGTGAAAAGTGGTTTTTCAACACTAACACAAGTGCGAAAAGTGGTTTTTCAACACTAACACAAGTGCGAAAAAGTGTTTTTTCCACACCAATACAAGTGCAAAAGTGGTTTCCTGCACCAACACAAGTGCGAAAAGTGGTTTTTCAACACTAACACAAGTGCGAAAGTGGTTTTTCAACACTAACACAAGTGCGAAAAGTGGCTTTTCCACACTAATACAAGTGCAAAAGTGGTTTCCTGCACCAACACAAGTGCGAAAAGTGGTTTTTCAACACTACACAAGTGCGAAAAAGTGGTTTTTCCACACTAACACAAGTGCAAAAAGTGTTTTTTCCACACCAATACAAGTGCAGAAGTGGTTTCCTGCACCAACACAAGTGCGAAAAGTGGTTTTTCAACACTAACACAAGTGCGAAAAGTGGTTTTTCAACACTAACACAAGTGCGAAAAGTGGTTTTTCAACACTAACCTAAGTGCGAAAAGTGCTTTTTCAACACTAACACAAGTGCGAAAAGTGGTTTTTCCACACTAATACAAGTGCAAAGTGGTTTCCTGCACCAACACAAGTGCGAAAAGTGGTTTTTCAACACTAACACACGTGCAAAAAGTGTTTTTTTCCACACTAATACAAGTGCAAAAGTGGTTTCCTGCACCAACACAAGTGCGAAAAGTGGTTTTTCAACACTAACACAAGTGCAAAAAGTGTTTTTTTCCACACTAATACAAGTGCAAAAGTGGTTTTTTTCCACACTATACAAGTGCAAAAGTGGTTTCCTGCACCAAAACAAGTGCGAAAAAGTGGTTTTTCATCACTAACACAAGTGTGAAAAGTGGTTTTTCAACACTAACACAAGTGCGAAAAGTGGTTTTTCAACACTGACACAAGTGCGAAAAGTGGTTTTTCCATAATAATACAAGTTGCAAAAGTGGTTTCCTGCACCAACACAAGTGCGAAAAGTGGTTTTTCAACACTACCACAAGTGCGAAAAGTGGTTTTTCAACACTAACACAAGTGCGAAAAGTGGTTTTTCCACACTAATACAAGTGCAAAAGTGGTTTCCTGCACCAACACAAGTGCGAAAAGTGGTTTTTCAACACTAACACAAGTGCGAAAAAGTGGTTTTCAACACTAACACAAGTGCGAAAAGTGGTTTTTCAACACTAACACAAGTGCGAAAAATGGTTTTTCCACACTAATACAAGTGCAAAAGTGGTTTCCTGCACCAACACAAGTGCGAAAAGTGGTTTTTCAACATTATCACAAGTGCAAAAAGTGTTTTTTTCCACACTAATACAAGTGCAAAAGTGGTTTCCTGCACCAACACAAGTGCGAAAAGTGGTTTTTTCAACACTAAGACATGTGCGAATTGTGGTTTTTCAACACTAACACAAGTGCGAAAAGTGGTTTTTCAACACTAACACAAGTGCGAAAAGTGGTTTTTCAACACTAACACAAGTGCGAAAAGTGGTTTTTCAACACTAACACAAGTGAGAAAAGTGGTTTTTCAACACTATCACAAGTGCAAAAAGTGTTTTTTCCACACTAATACAAGTGCAAAAGTGGTTTCCTGCACCAACACAAGTGCGAAAAGTGGTTTTTCAACACTAACACAAGTGCAAAAAGTGGTTTTTCAACACTAACACAAGTGCGAAAAGTGGTTTTCAACACTAACACAAGTGCGAAAAGTGTTTTTTCCACACTAATACAAGTGCAAAAGTGGTTTCCTGCAACAACACAAGTGCGAAAAGTGGTTTTTCAACACTAACACAAGTGCGAAAAGTGGTTTTTCAACACTAACACAAGTGCGAAAAGTGGTTTTTCCACACTTAATACAAGTGCAAAAGTGGTTTCCTGCACCAACACAAGTGCGAAAAGTGGTTTTTCAACACTAACACAAGTGCGAAAAGTTGTTTTTCAACACTAACACCAAGTGCGGAAAAGTGGTTTTTCAACACTAACACAAGTGCGAAAAGTGGTTTTTTCCATAATAATACAAGTGCAAAAGTGGTTTCCTGCACCAACACAAGTGCGAAAAGTGGTTTTTCAACATTATCACAAGTGCAAAAAAGTGTTTTTTCCACACTAATACAAGTGCAAAAGTGGTTTCCTGCACCAACACAAGTGCGAAAAAGTGGTTTTTCAACACTAACACAAGTGCGAAAAGTGGTTTTTCAACACTAACACAAGTGCGACAAAAGTGGTTTTTCCACACTAATACAAGTGCAAAAGTGGTTTCCTGCACCAACACAAGTGCGAAAAGTGTTTTTTTCAACACTAACACAAGTGCGAAAAGTGTTTTTTCAACACTATCACAAGTGCAAAAAGTGTTTTTTCCACACTAATTCAAGTGCAAAAGTGGTTTCCTGCACCAACACAAGTGCGAAAAGTGGTTTTTCAACACTAACACAAGTGCGAAAAGTGGTTTTTCAAAACTAACACAAGTGCGAAAAGTGGTTTTTCAACACTATCACAAGTGCAAAAAGGGTTTTTTCCACACTAATACAAGTGCAAAAGTGTTTTCCTGCACCAACACAAGTGCGAAAAGTGGTTTTTCAACACTAACACAAGTGCGAAAAGTGGTTTTTCAACACTAACACAAGTGCAAAAGTGGTTTCCTGCACCAACACAAGTGCGAAAAGTGGTTTTTCAACACTAACACAAGTGCGAAAAGTGGTTTTTCAACACTATCACAAGTGCAAAAAGTGTTTTTTCCACACTAATACAAGTGCAAAAGTGGTTTCCTGCACCAACACAAGTGCGAAAAGTTGTTTTTCAACACGAACACAAGTGCAAAAAGTGGTTTTTCAACACTAACACAAGTGTGAAAAGTGGTTTTTCCACACTAATACAAGTGCAAAAGTGTTTTTTCCACACTAATACAAGTGCAAAAGTGGTTTCCTGCACCAACACAAGTGCGAAAAGTGGTTTTTCAACACTAACACAAGTGCGAAAAGTGGTTTTTCAACAATAACACAAGTGCGAAAAGTGGTTTTTCAACACTATCACAAGTGCGAAAAGTGGTTTTTCAACACTAACACAAGTGCGAAAAGTGGTTTTTCAACACTAACACAAGTGAGAAAAGTGTTATTTCCACACTAATACAAGTGCAAAAGTGGTTTCCTGCACCAACACAAGTGCGAAAAGTGGTTTTTCAACACTAACACAAGTGCGAAAAGTGGTTTTCAACACTAACACAAGTGCAAAAAGTGTTTTTTCCACACCAATACAAGTGCAAAAGTGGTTTCCTGCACCAACACAAGTGCGAAAAGTGGTTTTTCAACACTAACACAAGTGCGAAAAGTGTTTTTTCAACACTAACACAAGTGCAAAAAGTGTTTTTTCCACACCAATACAAGTGCAAAAGTGGTTTCCTGCACCAACACAAGTGCGAAAAGTGGTTTTTCAACACTAACACAAGTGTGAAAAGTGGTTTTTCAACACTAACACAAGTGCGAAAAGTGGTTTTTCCACACTTAATACAAGTGCAAAAGTGGTTTCCTGCACCAACACAAGTGCGAAAAGTGGTTTTTCAATACTAACACAAGTGCGAAAAGTGGTTTTTCAACACTAACACAAGTGCGAAAAGTGGTTTTTCAACACTAACACAAGTGCGAAAAGTGGTTTTTCCATAATAATACAAGTGCAAAAGTGGTTTCCTGCACCAACACAAGTGCGAAAAGTGGTTTTTCAACATTATCACAAGTGCAAAAAGTGTTTTTTCCACACTAATACAAGTGCAAAAGTGGTTTCCTGCACCAACACAAGTGCGAAAAGTGGTTTTTCAACACTAACACAAGTGCGAAAAGTGGTTTTTCAACACTAACACAAGTGCGAAAAGTGGTTTTTCCACACTAATACAAGTGCAAAAGTGGTTTCCTGCACCAACACAAGTGCGAAAAGTGTTTTTTCAACACTAACACAAGTGCGAAAAGTGTTTTTTCAACACTATCACAAGTGCAAAAAGTGTTTTTTCCACACTAATTCAAGTGCAAAAGTGGTTTCCTGCACCAACACAAGTGCGAAAAGTGGTTTTTCAACACTAACACAAGTGCGAAAAGTGGTTTTTCAAAACTAACACAAGTGCGAAAAGTGGTTTTTCAACACTATCACAAGTGCAAAAAGGGTTTTTTCCACACTAATACAAGTGCAAAAGTGGTTTCCTGCACCAACACAAGTGCGAAAAGTGGTTTTTCAACACTAACACAAGTGCGAAAAGTGGTTTTTCAACACTAACACAAGTGCAAAAGTGGTTTCCTGCACCAACACAAGTGCGAAAAGTGGTTTTTCAACATTATCACAAGTGCAAAAAGTGTTTTTTCCACACTAATACAAGTGCAAAAGTGGTTTCCTGCACCAACACAAGTGCGAAAAGTGGTTTTTCAACACTAACACAAGTGCGAAAAGTGGTTTTTCAACACTAACACAAGTGCGAAAAGTGGTTTTTCCACACTAATACAAGTGCAAAAGTGGTTTCCTGCACCAACACAAGTGCGAAAAGTGTTTTTTCAACACTAACACAAGTGCGAAAAGTGTTTTTTCAACACTATCACAAGTGCAAAAAGTGTTTTTTCCACACTAATTCAAGTGCAAAAGTGGTTTCCTGCACCAACACAAGTGCGAAAAGTGGTTTTTCAACACTAACACAAGTGCGAAAAGTGGTTTTTCAAAACTAACACAAGTGCGAAAAGTGGTTTTTCAACACTATCACAAGTGCAAAAAGGGTTTTTTCCACACTAATACAAGTGCAAAAGTGGTTTCCTGCACCAACACAAGTGCGAAAAGTGGTTTTTCAACACTAACACAAGTGCGAAAAGTGGTTTTTCAACACTAACACAAGTGCAAAAGTGGTTTCCTGCACCAACACAAGTGCGAAAAGTTGTTTTTCAACACGAACACAAGTGCAAAAAGTGGTTTTTCAACACTAACACAAGTGTGAAAAGTGGTTTTTCCACACTAATACAAGTGCAAAAGTGTTTTTTCCACACTAATACAAGTGCAAAAGTGGTTTCCTGCACCAACACAAGTGCGAAAAGTGGTTTTTCAACACTAACACAAGTGCGAAAAGTGGTTTTTCAACAATAACACAAGTGC
The DNA here is from genome assembly GCF_964187855.1 of Myxine glutinosa. Taxonomy (NCBI): domain Eukaryota; kingdom Metazoa; phylum Chordata; class Myxini; order Myxiniformes; family Myxinidae; genus Myxine; species Myxine glutinosa. The sequence continues at coordinate 150,123 of NW_027616889.1, read as the reverse complement.
GAAAAGTGGTTTTTCAACACTATCACAAGTGCGAAAAGTGGTTTTTCAACACTAACACAAGTGCGAAAAGTGGTTTTTCAACACTAACACAAGTGAGAAAAGTGTTTTTTCCACACTAATACAAGTGCAAAAGTGGTTTCCTGCACCAACACAAGTGCGAAAAGTGGTTTTTCAACACTAACACAAGTGCGAAAAGTGGTTTTTCAACACTAACACAAGTGCAAAAAGTGTTTTTTCCACACCAATACAAGTGCAAAAGTGGTTTCCTGCACCAACACAAGTGCGAAAAGTGGTTTTTCAACACTAACACAAGTGCGAAAAGTGTTTTTTCAACACTAACACAAGTGCAAAAAGTGTTTTTTCCACACCAATACAAGTGCAAAAGTGGTTTCCTGCACCAACACAAGTGCGAAAAGTGGTTTTTCAACACTAACACAAGTGCGAAAAGTGGTTTTTCAACACTAACACAAGTGCAAAAAGTGTTTTTTCCACACTAATACAAGTGCAAAAGTGGTTTCCTGCACCAACACAAGTGCAAAAAGTGGTTTCCTGCACCAACACAAGTGCGAAAAGTGGTTTTTCAACACTAACACAAGTGTGAAAAGTGGTTTTTCAACACTAACACAAGTGCGAAAAGTGGTTTTTCAACACTAACACAAGTGCGAAAAGTGTTTTTTCCACACCAATACAAGTGCAAAAGTGGTTTCCTGCACCAACACAAGTGCGAAAAGTGTTTTTTCAACACTAACACAAGTGCGAAAAGTGGTTTTTCAACACTAACACAAGTGCGAAAAGTGGCTTTTCCACACTAATACAAGTGCAAAAGTGGTTTCCTGCACCAACACAAGTGCGAAAAGTGGTTTTTCAACACTAACACAAGTGCGAAAAGTGGTTTTTCCACACTAACACAAGTGCAAAAAGTGTTTTTTCCACACCAATACAAGTGCAGAAGTGGTTTCCTGCACCAACACAAGTGCGAAAAGTGGTTTTTCAACACTAACACAAGTGCGAAAAGTGGTTTTTCAACACTAACACAAGTGCGAAAAGTGGTTTTTCAACACTAATACAAGTGCAAAAGTGGTTTCCTGCACCAACACAAGTGCGAAAAGTGGTTTTTCAACACTAACACAAGTGCGAAAAGTGGTTTTTCAAAACTAACACAAGTGCGAAAAGTGGTTTTTCAACACTATCACAAGTGCAAAAAGGGTTTTTTCCACACTAATACAAGTGCAAAAGTGGTTTCCTGCACCAACACAAGTGCGAAAAGTGGTTTTTCAACACTAACACAAGTGCGAAAAGTGGTTTTTCAACACTAACACAAGTGCAAAAGTGGTTTCCTGCACCAACACAAGTGCGAAAAGTGGGTTTTCAACACTAACACAAGTGCGAAAAGTGGTTTTTCAACACTATCACAAGTGCAAAAAGTGTTTTTTCCACACTAATACAAGTGCAAAAGTGGTTTCCTGCACCAACACAAGTGCGAAAAGTTGTTTTTCAACACGAACACAAGTGCAAAAAGTGGTTTTTCAACACTAACACAAGTGTGAAAAGTGGTTTTTCCACACTAATACAAGTGCAAAAGTGTTTTTTCCACACTAATACAAGTGCAAAAGTGGTTTCCTGCACCAACACAAGTGCGAAAAGTGGTTTTTCAACACTAACACAAGTGCGAAAAGTGGTTTTTCAACAATAACACAAGTGCGAAAAGTGGTTTTTCAACACTATCACAAGTGTGAAAAGTGGTTTTTCAACACTAACACAAGTGCGAAAAGTGGTTTTTCAACACTAACACAAGTGAGAAAAGTGTTATTTCCAAACTAATACAAGTGCAAAAGTGGTTTCCTGCACCAACACAAGTGCGAAAAGTGGTTTTTCAACACTAACACAAGTGCGAAAAGTGGTTTTCAACACTAACACAAGTGCAAAAAGTGTTTTTTCCACACCAATACAAGTGCAAAAGTGGTTTCCTGCACCAACACAAGTGCGAAAAGTGGTTTTTCAACACTAACACAAGTGCGAAAAGTGTTTTTTCAACACTAACACAAGTGCAAAAAGTGTTTTTTCCACACCAATACAAGTGCAAAAGTGGTTTCCTGCACCAACACAAGTGCGAAAAGTGGTTTTTCAACACTAACACAAGTGTGAAAAGTGGTTTTTCAACACTAACACAAGTGCGAAAAGTGGTTTTTCCACACTTAATACAAGTGCAAAAGTGGTTTCCTGCACCAACACAAGTGCGAAAAGTGGTTTTTCAACACTAACACAAGTGCGAAAAGTGGTTTTTCAACACTAACACAAGTGCGAAAAGTGGTTTTTCAACACTAACACAAGTGCGAAAAGTGGTTTTTCAACACTAACACAAGTGCGAAAAGTGGTTTTTCCATAATAATACAAGTGCAAAAGTGGTTTCCTGCACCAACACAAGTGCGAAAAGTGGTTTTTCAACATTATCACAAGTGCAAAAAGTGTTTTTTCCACACTAATACAAGTGCAAAAGTGGTTTCCTGCACCAACACAAGTGCGAAAAGTGGTTTTTCAACACTAACACAAGTGCGAAAAGTGGTTTTTCAACACTAACACAAGTGCGAAAAGTGGTTTTTCCACACTAATACAAGTGCAAAAGTGGTTTCCTGCACCAACACAAGTGCGAAAAGTGTTTTTTCAACACTAACACAAGTGCGAAAAGTGTTTTTTCAACACTATCACAAGTGCAAAAAGTGGTTTTTCCACACTAATTCAAGTGCAAAAGTGGTTTCCTGCACCAACACAAGTGCGAAAAGTGGTTTTTCAACACTAACACAAGTGCGAAAAGTGGTTTTTCAAAACTAACACAAGTGCGAAAAGTGGTTTTTCAACACTATCACAAGTGCAAAAAGGGTTTTTTCCACACTAATACAAGTGCAAAAGTGGTTTCCTGCACCAACACAAGTGCGAAAAGTGGTTTTTCAACACTAACACAAGTGTGAAAAGTGGTTTTTCAACACTAACACAAGTGCAAAAGTGGTTTCCTGCACCAACACAAGTGCGAAAAGTGGTTTTTCAACATTATCACAAGTGCAAAAAGTGTTTTTTCCACACTAATACAAGTGCAAAAGTGGTTTCCTGCACCAACACAAGTGCGAAAAGTGGTTTTTCCACACTAATACAAGTGCAAAAGTGGTTTCCTGCACCAACACAAGTGCGAAAAGTGTTTTTTCAACACTAACACAAGTGCGAAAAGTGTTTTTTCAACACTATCACACGTGCAAAAAGTGTTTTTTCCACACTAATTCAAGTGCAAAAGTGGTTTCCTGCACCAACACAAGTGCGAAAAGTGGTTTTTCAACACTAACACAAGTGCGAAAAGTGGTTTTTCAAAACTAACACAAGTGCGAAAAGTGGTTTTTCAACACTATCACAAGTGCAAAAAGGGTTTTTTCCACACTAATACAAGTGCAAAAGTGGTTTCCTGCACCAACACAAGTGCGAAAAGTGGTTTTTCAACACTAACACAAGTGCGAAAAGTGGTTTTTCAACACTAACACAAGTGCAAAAGTGGTTTCCTGCACCAACACAAGTGCGAAAAGTTGTTTTTCAACACGAACACAAGTGCAAAAAGTGGTTTTTCAACACTAACACAAGTGTGAAAAGTGGTTTTTCCACACTAATACAAGTGCAAAAGTGTTTTTTCCACACTAATACAAGTGCAAAAGTGGTTTCCTGCACCAACACAAGTGCGAAAAGTGGTTTTTCAACACTAACACAAGTGCGAAAAGTGGTTTTTCAACAATAACACAAGTGCGAAAAGTGGTTTTTCAACACTATCACAAGTGCGAAAAGTGGTTTTTCAACACTAACACAAGTGCGAAAAGTGGTTTTTCAACACTAACACAAGTGAGAAAAGTGTTTTTTCCACACTAATACAAGTGCAAAAGTGGTTTCCTGCACCAACACAAGTGCGAAAAGTGGTTTTTCAACACTAACACAAGTGCGAAAAGTGGTTTTTCAACACTAACACAAGTGCAAAAAGTGTTTTTTCCACACCAATACAAGTGCAAAAGTGGTTTCCTGCACCAACACAAGTGCGAAAAGTGGTTTTTCAACACTAACACAAGTGCGAAAAGTGTTTTTTCAACACTAACACAAGTGCAAAAAGTGTTTTTTCCACACCAATACAAGTGCAAAAGTGGTTTCCTGCACCAACACAAGTGCGAAAAGTGGTTTTTCAACACTAACACAAGTGCGAAAAGTGGTTTTTCAACACTAACACAAGTGCAAAAAGTGTTTTTTTCCACACTAATACAAGTGCAAAAGTGGTTTCCTGCACCAACACAAGTGCAAAAAGTGGTTTCCTGCACCAACACAAGTGCGAAAAGTGGTTTTTCAACACTAACACAAGTGTGAAAAGTGGTTTTTCAACACTAACACAAGTGCGAAAAGTGGTTTTTCAACACTAACACAAGTGCGAAAAGTGTTTTTTCCACACCAATACAAGTGCAAAAGTGGTTTCCTGCACCAACACAAGTGCGAAAAGTGTTTTTTCAACACTAACACAAGTGCGAAAAGTGGTTTTTCAACACTAACACAAGTGCGAAAAGTGGCTTTTCCACACTAATACAAGTGCAAAAGTGGTTTCCTGCACCAACACAAGTGCGAAAAGTGGTTTTTCAACACTAACACAAGTGCGAAAAGTGGTTTTTCCACACTAACACAAGTGCAAAAAGTGTTTTTTCCACACCAATACAAGTGCAGAAGTGGTTTCCTGCACCAACACAAGTGCGAAAAGTGGTTTTTCAACACTAACACAAGTGCGAAAAGTGGTTTTTCAACACTAACACAAGTGCGAAAAGTGGTTTTTCAACACTAACCTAAGTGCGAAAAGTGCTTTTTCAACACTAACACAAGTGCGAAAAGTGGTTTTTCCACACTAATACAAGTGCAAAAGTGGTTTCCTGCACCAACACAAGTGCGAAAAGTGGTTTTTCAACACTAACACAAGTGCAAAAAGTGTTTTTTCCACACTAATACAAGTGCAAAAGTGGTTTTTCAACACTAACACAAGTGCGAAAAGTGGTTTTTCAACACTAACACAAGTGAGAAAAGTGGTTTTTCAACACTATCACAAGTGCAAAAAGTGTTTTTTCCACACTAATACAAGTGCAAAAGTGGTTTCCTGCACCAACACAAGTGCGAAAAGTGGTTTTTCAACACTAACACAAGTGCAAAAAGTGGTTTTTCAACACTAACACAAGTGCAAAAAGTGTTTTTTCCACACTAATACAAGTGCGAAAAGTGGTTTTTCAACACTAACACAAGTGCGAAAAGTGGTTTTTCAACACTAACACAAGTGAGAAAAGTGGTTTTTCAACACTATCACAAGTGCAAAAAGTGTTTTTTCCACACTAATACAAGTGCAAAAGTGGTTTCCTGCACCAACACAAGTGCGAAAAGTGGTTTTTCAACACTAACACAAGTGCAAAAAGTGGTTTTTCAACACTAACACAAGTGCGAAAAGTGGTTTTTCAACACTAACACAAGTGCGAAAAGTGTTTTTTCCACACTAATACAAGTGCAAAAGTGGTTTCCTGCAACAACACAAGTGCGAAAAGTGGTTTTTCAACACTAACACAAGTGCGAAAAGTGGTTTTTCAACACTAACACAAGTGCGAAAAGTGGTTTTTCCACACTTAATACAAGTGCAAAAGTGGTTTCCTGCACCAACACAAGTGCGAAAAGTGGTTTTTCAACACTAACACAAGTGCGAAAAGTTGTTTTTCAACACTAACACAAGTGCGAAAAGTGGTTTTTCAACACTAACACAAGTGCGAAAAGTGGTTTTTCCATAATAATACAAGTGCAAAAGTGGTTTCCTGCACCAACACAAGTGCGAAAAGTGGTTTTTCAACATTATCACAAGTGCAAAAAGTGTTTTTTCCACACTAATACAAGTGCAAAAGTGGTTTCCTGCACCAACACAAGTGCGAAAAGTGGTTTTTCAACACTAACACAAGTGCGAAAAGTGGTTTTTCAACACTAACACAAGTGCGAAAAGTGGTTTTTCCACACTAATACAAGTGCAAAAGTGGTTTCCTGCACCAACACAAGTGCGAAAAGTGTTTTTTCAACACTAACACAAGTGCGAAAAGTGTTTTTTCAACACTATCACAAGTGCAAAAAGTGTTTTTTCCACACTAATTCAAGTGCAAAAGTGGTTTCCTGCACCAACACAAGTGCGAAAAGTGGTTTTTCAACACTAACACAAGTGCGAAAAGTGGTTTTTCAAAACTAACACAAGTGCGAAAAGTGGTTTTTCAACACTATCACAAGTGCAAAAAGGGTTTTTTCCACACTAATACAAGTGCAAAAGTGGTTTCCTGCACCAACACAAGTGCGAAAAGTGGTTTTTCAACACTAACACAAGTGCGAAAAGTGGTTTTTCAACACTAACACAAGTGCAAAAGTGGTTTCCTGCACCAACACAAGTGCGAAAAGTGGTTTTTCAACACTAACACAAGTGCGAAAAGTGGTTTTTCAACACTATCACAAGTGCAAAAAGTGTTTTTTCCACACCAATACAAGTGCAAAAGTGGTTTCCTGCACCAACACAAGTGCGAAAAGTTGTTTTTCAACACGAACACAAGTGCAAAAAGTGGTTTTTCAACACTAACACAAGTGTGAAAAGTGGTTTTTCCACACTAATACAAGTGCAAAAGTGTTTTTTCCACACTAATACAAGTGCAAAAGTGGTTTCCTGCACCAACACAAGTGCGAAAAGTGGTTTTTCAACACTAACACAAGTGCGAAAAGTGGTTTTTCAACAATAACACAAGTGCGAAAAGTGGTTTTTCAACACTATCACAAGTGCGAAAAGTGGTTTTTCAACACTAACACAAGTGCGAAAAGTGGTTTTTCAACACTAACACAAGTGAGAAAAGTGTTATTTCCACACTAATACAAGTGCAAAAGTGGTTTCCTGCACCAACACAAGTGCGAAAAGTGGTTTTTCAACACTAACACAAGTGCGAAAAGTGGTTTTCAACACTAACACAAGTGCAAAAAGTGTTTTTTCCACACCAATACAAGTGCAAAAGTGGTTTCCTGCACCAACACAAGTGCGAAAAGTGGTTTTTCAACACTAACACAAGTGCGAAAAGTGTTTTTTCAACACTAACACAAGTGCAAAGAGTGTTTTTTCCACACCAATACAAGTGCAAAAGTGGTTTCCTGCACCAACACAAGTGCGAAAAGTGGTTTTTCAACACTAACACAAGTGTGAAAAGTGGTTTTTCAACACTAACACAAGTGCGAAAAGTGGTTTTTCCACACTTAATACAAGTGCAAAAGTGGTTTCCTGCACCAACACAAGTGCGAAAAGTGGTTTTTCAATACTAACACAAGTGCGAAAAGTGGTTTTTCAACACTAACACAAGTGCGAAAAGTGGTTTTTCAACACTAACACAAGTGCGAAAATGGTTTTTCCATAATAATACAAGTGCAAAAGTGGTTTCCTGCACCAACACAAGTGCGAAAAGTGGTTTTTCAACATTATCACAAGTGCAAAAAGTGTTTTTTCCACACTAATACAAGTGCAAAAGTGGTTTCCTGCACCAACACAAGTGCGAAAAGTGGTTTTTCAACACTAACACAAGTGCGAAAAGTGGTTTTTCAACACTAACACAAGTGCGAAAAGTGGTTTTTCCACACTAATACAAGTGCAAAAGTGGTTTCCTGCACCAACACAAGTGCGAAAAGTGTTTTTTCAACACTAACACAAGTGCGAAAAGTGTTTTTTCAACACTATCACAAGTGCAAAAAGTGTTTTTTCCACACTAATTCAAGTGCAAAAGTGGTTTCCTGCACCAACACAAGTGCGAAAAGTGGTTTTTCAACACTAACACAAGTGCGAAAAGTGGTTTTTCAAAACTAACACAAGTGCGAAAAGTGGTTTTTCAACACTATCACAAGTGCAAAAAGGGTTTTTTCCACACTAATACAAGTGCAAAAGTGGTTTCCTGCACCAACACAAGTGCGAAAAGTGGTTTTTCAACACTAACACAAGTGCGAAAAGTGGTTTTTCAACACTAACACAAGTGCAAAAGTGGTTTCCTGCACCAACACAAGTGCGAAAAGTGGTTTTTCAACATTATCACAAGTGCAAAAAGTGTTTTTTCCACATTAATACAAGTGCAAAAGTGGTTTCCTGCACCAACACAAGTGCGAAAAGTGGTTTTTCAACACTAACACAAGTGCGAAAAGTGGTTTTTCAACACTAACACAAGTGCGAAAAGTGGTTTTTCCACACTAATACAAGTGCAAAAGTGGTTTCCTGCACCAACACAAGTGCGAAAAGTGTTTTTTCAACACTAACACAAGTGCGAAAAGTGTTTTTTCAACACTATCACAAGTGCAAAAAGTGTTTTTTCCACACTAATTCAAGTGCAAAAGTGGTTTCCTGCACCAACACAAGTGCGAAAAGTGGTTTTTCAACACTAACACAAGTGCGAAAAGTGGTTTTTCAAAACTAACACAAGTGCGAAAAGTGGTTTTTCAACACTATCACAAGTGCAAAAAGGGTTTTTTCCACACTAATACAAGTGCAAAAGTGGTTTCCTGCACCAACACAAGTGCGAAAAGTGGTTTTTCAACACTAACACAAGTGCGAAAAGTGGTTTTTCAACACTAACACAAGTGCAAAAGTGGTTTCCTGCACCAACACAAGTGCGAAAAGTTGTTTTTCAACACGAACACAAGTGCAAAAAGTGGTTTTTCAACACTAACACAGTGTGAAAAGTGGTTTTTCCACACTAATACAAGTGCAAAAGTGTTTTTTCCACACTAATACAAGTGCAAAAGTGGTTTCCTGCACCAACACAAGTGCGAAAAGTGGTTTTTCAACACTAACATAAGTGCGAAAAGTGGTTTTTCAACAATAACACAAGTGCGAAAAGTGGTTTTTCAACACTATCACAAGTGCGAAAAGTGGTTTTTCAACACTAACACAAGTGCGAAAAGTGGTTTTTCAACACTAACACAAGTGAGAAAAGTGTTTTTTCCACACTAATACAAGTGCAAAAGTGGTTTCCTGCACCAACACAAGTGCGAAAAGTGGTTTTTCAACACTAACACAAGTGCGAAAAGTGGTTTTTCAACACTAACACAAGTGCAAAAAGTGTTTTTTCCACACCAATACAAGTGCAAAAGTGGTTTCCTGCACCAACACAAGTGCGAAAAGTGGTTTTTCAACACTAACACAAGTGCGAAAAGTGTTTTTTCAACACTAACACAAGTGCAAAAAGTGTTTTTTCCACACCAATACAAGTGCAAAAGTGGTTTCCTGCACCAACACAAGTGCGAAAAGTGGTTTTTCAACACTAACACAAGTGCGAAAAGTGGTTTTTCAACACTAACACAAGTGCAAAAAGTGTTTTTTCCACACGAATACAAGTGCAAAAGTGGTTTCCTGCACCAACACAAGTGCAAAAAGTGGTTTCCTGCACCAACACAAGTGCGAAAAGTGGTTTTTCAACACTAACACAAGTGTGAAAAGTGGTTTTTCAACACTAACACAAGTGCGAAAAGTGGTTTTTCAACACTAACACAAGTGCGAAAAGTGTTTTTTCCACACCAATACAAGTGCAAAAGTGGTTTCCTGCACCAACACAAGTGCGAAAAGTGTTTTTTCAACACTAACACAAGTGCGAAAAGTGGTTTTTCAACACTAACACAAGTGCGAAAAGTGGCTTTTCCACACTAATACAAGTGCAAAAGTGGTTTCCTGCACCAACACAAGTGCGAAAAGTGGTTTTTCAACACTAACACAAGTGCGAAAAGTGGTTTTTCCACACTAACACAAGTGCAAAAAGTGTTTTTTCCACACCAATACAAGTGCAGAAGTGGTTTCCTGCACCAACACAAGTGCGAAAAGTGGTTTTTCAACACTAACACAAGTGCGAAAAGTGGTTTTTCAACACTAACACAAGTGCGAAAAGTGGTTTTTCAACACTAATACAAGTGCAAAAGTGGTTTCCTGCACCAACACAAGTGCGAAAAGTGGTTTTTCAACACTAACACAAGTGCGAAAAGTGGTTTTTCAAAACTAACACAAGTGCGAAAAGTGGTTTTTCAACACTATCACAAGTGCAAAAAGGGTTTTTTCCACACTAATACAAGTGCAAAAGTGGTTTCCTGCACCAACACAAGTGCGAAAAGTGGTTTTTCAACACTAACACAAGTGCGAAAAGTGGTTTTTCAACACTAACACAAGTGCAAAAGTGGTTTCCTGCACCAACACAAGTGCGAAAAGTGGGTTTTCAACACTAACACAAGTGTGAAAAGTGGTTTTTCAACACTATCACAAGTGCAAAAAGTGTTTTTTCCACACTAATACAAGTGCAAAAGTGGTTTCCTGCACCAACACAAGTGCGAAAAGTTGTTTTTCAACACGAACACAAGTGCAAAAAGTGGTTTTTCAACACTAACACAAGTGTGAAAAGTGGTTTTTCCACACTAATACAAGTGCAAAAGTGTTTTTTCCACACTAATACAAGTGCAAAAGTGGTTTCCTGCACCAACACAAGTGCGAAAAGTGGTTTTTCAACACTAACACAAGTGCGAAAAGTGGTTTTTCAACAATAACACAAGTGCGAAAAGTGGTTTTTCAACACTATCACAAGTGCGAAAAGTGGTTTTTCAACACTAACACAAGTGTGAAAAGTGGTTTTTCAACACTAACACAAGTGAGAAAAGTGTTATTTCCACACTAATACAAGTGCAAAAGTGGTTTCCTGCACCAACACAAGTGCGAAAAGTGGTTTTTCAACACTAACACAAGTGCGAAAAGTGGTTTTCAACACTAACACAAGTGCAAAAAGTGTTTTTTCCACACCAATACAAGTGCAAAAGTGGTTTCCTGCACCAACACAAGTGCGAAAAGTGGTTTTTCAACACTAACACAAGTGCGAAAAGTGTTTTTTCAACACTAACACAAGTGCAAAAAGTGTTTTTTCCACACCAATACAAGTGCAAAAGTGGTTTCCTGCACCAACACAAGTGCGAAAAGTGGTTTTTCAACACTAACACAAGTGTGAAAAGTGGTTTTTCAACACTAACACAAGTGCGAAAAGTGGTTTTTCCACACTTAATACAAGTGCAAAAGTGGTTTCCTGCACCAACACAAGTGCGAAAAGTGGTTTTTCAACACTAACACAAGTGCGAAAAGTGGTTTTTCAACACTAACACAAGTGCGAAAAGTGGTTTTTCAACACTAACACAAGTGCGAAAAGTGGTTTTTCAACACTAACACAAGTGCGAAAAGTGGTTTTTCCATAATAATACAAGTGCAAAAGTGGTTTCCTGCACCAACACAAGTGCGAAAAGTGGTTTTTCAACATTATCACAAGTGCAAAAAGTGTTTTTTCCACACTAATACAAGTGCAAAAGTGGTTTCCTGCACCAACACAAGTGCGAAAAGTGGTTTTTCAACACTAACACAAGTGCGAAAAGTGGTTTTTCAACACTAACACAAGTGCGAAAAGTGGTTTTTCCACACTAATACAAGTGCAAAAGTGGTTTCCTGCACCAACACAAGTGCGAAAAGTGTTTTTTCAACACTAACACAAGTGCGAAAAGTGTTTTTTCAACACTATCACAAGTGCAAAAAGTGTTTTTTCCACACTAATTCAAGTGCAAAAGTGGTTTCCTGCACCAACACAAGTGCGAAAAGTGGTTTTTCAACACTAACACAAGTGCGAAAAGTGGTTTTTCAAAACTAACACAAGTGCGAAAAGTGGTTTTTCAACACTATCACAAGTGCAAAAAGGGTTTTTTCCACACTAATACAAGTGCAAAAGTGGTTTCCTGCACCAACACAAGTGCGAAAAGTGGTTTTTCAACACTAACACAAGTGCGAAAAGTGGTTTTTCAACACTAACACAAGTGCAAAAGTGGTTTCCTGCACCAACACAAGTGCGAAAAGTGGTTTTTCAACATTATCACAAGTGCAAAAAGTGTTTTTTCCACACTAATACAAGTGCAAAAGTGGTTTCCTGCACCAACACAAGTGCGAAAAGTGGTTTTTCAACACGAACACAAGTGCAAAAAGTGGTTTTTCAACACTAACACAAGTGTGAAAAGTGGTTTTTCCACACTAATACAAGTGCAAAAGTGTTTTTTCCACACTAATACAAGTGCAAAAGTGGTTTCCTGCACCAACACAAGTGCGAAAAGTGGTTTTTCAACACTAACATAAGTGCGAAAAGTGGTTTTTCAACAATAACACAAGTGCGAAAAGTGGTTTTTCAACACTATCACAAGTGCGAAAAGTGGTTTTTCAACACTAACACAAGTGCGAAAAGTGGTTTTTCAACACTAACACAAGTGAGAAAAGTGTTTTTTCCACACTAATACAAGTGCAAAAGTGGTTTCCTGCACCAACACAAGTGCGAAAAGTGGTTTTTCAACACTAACACAAGTGCGAAAAGTGGTTTTTCAACACTAACACAAGTGCAAAAAGTGTTTTTTCCACACCAATACAAGTGCAAAAGTGGTTTCCTGCACCAACACAAGTGCGAAAAGTGGTTTTTCAACACTAACACAAGTGCGAAAAGTGTTTTTTCAACACTAACACAAGTGCAAAAAGTGTTTTTTCCACACCAATACAAGTGCAAAAGTGGTTTCCTGCACCAACACAAGTGCGAAAAGTGGTTTTTCAACACTAACACAAGTGCGAAAAGTGGTTTTTCAACACTAACACAAGTGCAAAAAGTGTTTTTTCCACACGAATACAAGTGCAAAAGTGGTTTCCTGCACCAACACAAGTGCAAAAAGTGGTTTCCTGCACCAACACAAGTGCGAAAAGTGGTTTTTCAACACTAACACAAGTGTGAAAAGTGGTTTTTCAACACTAACACAAGTGCGAAAAGTGGTTTTTCAACACTAACACAAGTGCGAAAAGTGTTTTTTCCACACCAATACAAGTGCAAAAGTGGTTTCCTGCACCAACACAAGTGCGAAAAGTGTTTTTTCAACACTAACACAAGTGCGAAAAGTGGTTTTTCAACACTAACACAAGTGCGAAAAGTGGCTTTTCCACACTAATACAAGTGCAAAAGTGGTTTCCTGCACCAACACAAGTGCGAAAAGTGGTTTTTCAACACTAACACAAGTGCGAAAAGTGGTTTTTCCACACTAACACAAGTGCAAAAAGTGTTTTTTCCACACCAATACAAGTGCAGAAGTGGTTTCCTGCACCAACACAAGTGCGAAAAGTGGTTTTTCAACACTAACACAAGTGCGAAAAGTGGGTTTTCAACACTAACACAAGTGCGAAAAGTGGTTTTTCAACACTAATACAAGTGCAAAAGTGGTTTCCTGCACCAACACAAGTGCGAAAAGTGGTTTTTCAACACTAACACAAGTGCGAAAAGTGGTTTTTCAAAACTAACACAAGTGCGAAAAGTGGTTTTTCAACACTATCACAAGTGCAAAAAGGGTTTTTTCCACACTAATACAAGTGCAAAAGTGGTTTCCTGCACCAACACAAGTGCGAAAAGTGGTTTTTCAACACTAACACAAGTGCGAAAAGTGGTTTTTCAACACTAACACAAGTGCAAAAGTGGTTTCCTGCACCAACACAAGTGCGAAAAGTGGGTTTTCAACACTAACACAAGTGTGAAAAGTGGTTTTTCAACACTATCACAAGTGCAAAAAGTGTTTTTTCCACACTAATACAAGTGCAAAAGTGGTTTCCTGCACCAACACAAGTGCGAAAAGTTGTTTTTCAACACGAACACAAGTGCAAAAAGTGGTTTTTCAACACTAACACAAGTGTGAAAAGTGGTTTTTCCACACTAATACAAGTGCAAAAGTGTTTTTTCCACACTAATACAAGTGCAAAAGTGGTTTCCTGCACCAACACAAGTGCGAAAAGTGGTTTTTCAACACTAACACAAGTGCGAAAAGTGGTTTTTCAACAATAACACAAGTGCGAAAAGTGGTTTTTCAACACTATCACAAGTGCGAAAAGTGGTTTTTCAACACTAACACAAGTGTGAAAAGTGGTTTTTCAACACTAACACAAGTGAGAAAAGTGTTATTTCCACACTAATACAAGTGCAAAAGTGGTTTCCTGCACCAACACAAGTGCGAAAAGTGGTTTTTCAACACTAACACAAGTGCGAAAAGTGGTTTTCAACACTAACACAAGTGCAAAAAGTGTTTTTTCCACACCAATACAAGTGCAAAAGTGGTTTCCTGCACCAACACAAGTGCGAAAAGTGGTTTTTCAACACTAACACAAGTGCGAAAAGTGTTTTTTCAACACTAACACAAGTGCAAAAAGTGTTTTTTCCACACCAATACAAGTGCAAAAGTGGTTTCCTGCACCAACACAAGTGCGAAAAGTGGTTTTTCAACACTAACACAAGTGTGAAAAGTGGTTTTTCAACACTAACACAAGTGCGAAAAGTGGTTTTTCCACACTTAATACAAGTGCAAAAGTGGTTTCCTGCACCAACACAAGTGCGAAAAGTGGTTTTTCAACACTAACACAAGTGCGAAAAGTGGTTTTTCAACACTAACACAAGTGCGAAAAGTGGTTTTTCAACACTAACACAAGTGCGAAAAGTGGTTTTTCAACACTAACACAAGTGCGAAAAGTGGTTTTTCCATAATAATACAAGTGCAAAAGTGGTTTCCTGCACCAACACAAGTGCGAAAAGTGGTTTTTCAACATTATCACAAGTGCAAAAAGTGTTTTTTCCACACTAATACAAGTGCAAAAGTGGTTTCCTGCACCAACACAAGTGCGAAAAGTGGTTTTTCAACACTAACACAAGTGCGAAAAGTGGTTTTTCAACACTAACACAAGTGCGAAAAGTGGTTTTTCCACACTAATACAAGTGCAAAAGTGGTTTCCTGCACCAACACAAGTGCGAAAAGTGTTTTTTCAACACTAACACAAGTGCGAAAAGTGTTTTTTCAACACTATCACAAGTGCAAAAAGTGTTTTTTCCACACTAATTCAAGTGCAAAAGTGGTTTCCTGCACCAACACAAGTGCGAAAAGTGGTTTTTCAACACTAACACAAGTGCGAAAAGTGGTTTTTCAAAACTAACACAAGTGCGAAAAGTGGTTTTTCAACACTATCACAAGTGCAAAAAGGGTTTTTTCCACACTAATACAAGTGCAAAAGTGGTTTCCTGCACCAACACAAGTGCGAAAAGTGGTTTTTCAACACTAACACAAGTGCGAAAAGTGGTTTTTCAACACTAACACAAGTGCAAAAGTGGTTTCCTGCACCAACACAAGTGCGAAAAGTGGTTTTTCAACATTATCACAAGTGCAAAAAGTGTTTTTTCCACACTAATACAAGTGCAAAAGTGGTTTCCTGCACCAACACAAGTGCGAAAAGTGGTTTTTCAACACTAACACAAGTGCGAAAAGTGGTTTTTCAACACTAACACAAGTGCGAAAAGTGGTTTTTCCACACTAATACAAGTGCAAAAGTGGTTTCCTGCACCAACACAAGTGCGAAAAGTGTTTTTTCAACACTAACACAAGTGCGAAAAGTGTTTTTTCAACACTATCACACGTGCAAAAAGTGTTTTTTCCACACTAATTCAAGTGCAAAAGTGGTTTCCTGCACCAACACAAGTGCGAAAAGTGGTTTTTCAACACTAACACAAGTGCGAAAAGTGGTTTTTCAAAACTAACACAAGTGCGAAAAGTGGTTTTTCAACACTATCACAAGTGCAAAAAGGGTTTTTTCCACACTAATACAAGTGCAAAAGTGGTTTCCTGCACCAACACAAGTGCGAAAAGTGGTTTTTCAACACTAACACAAGTGCGAAAAGTGGTTTTTCAACACTAACACAAGTGCAAAAGTGGTTTCCTGCACCAACACAAGTGCGAAAAGTTGTTTTTCAACACGAACACAAGTGCAAAAAGTGGTTTTTCAACACTAACACAAGTGTGAAAAGTGGTTTTTCCACACTAATACAAGTGCAAAAGTGTTTTTTCCACACTAATACAAGTGCAAAAGTGGTTTCCTGCACCAACACAAGTGCGAAAAGTGGTTTTTCAACACTAACACAAGTGCGAAAAGTGGTTTTTCAACAATAACACAAGTGCGAAAAGTGGTTTTTCAACACTATCACAAGTGCGAAAAGTGGTTTTTCAACACTAACACAAGTGCGAAAAGTGGTTTTTCAACACTAACACAAGTGAGAAAAGTGTTTTTTCCACACTAATACAAGTGCAAAAGTGGTTTCCTGCACCAACACAAGTGCGAAAAGTGGTTTTTCAACACTAACACAAGTGCGAAAAGTGGTTTTTCAACACTAACACAAGTGCAAAAAGTGTTTTTTCCACACCAATACAAGTGCAAAAGTGGTTTCCTGCACCAACACAAGTGCGAAAAGTGGTTTTTCAACACTAACACAAGTGCGAAAAGTGTTTTTTCAACACTAACACAAGTGCAAAAAGTGTTTTTTCCACACCAATACAAGTGCAAAAGTGGTTTCCTGCACCAACACAAGTGCGAAAAGTGGTTTTTCAACACTAACACAAGTGCGAAAAGTGGTTTTTCAACACTAACACAAGTGCAAAAAGTGTTTTTTCCACACTAATACAAGTGCAAAAGTGGTTTCCTGCACCAACACAAGTGCAAAAAGTGGTTTCCTGCACCAACACAAGTGCGAAAAGTGGTTTTTCAACACTAACACAAGTGTGAAAAGTGGTTTTTCAACACTAACACAAGTGCGAAAAGTGGTTTTTCAACACTAACACAAGTGCGAAAAGTGTTTTTTCCACACCAATACAAGTGCAAAAGTGGTTTCCTGCACCAACACAAGTGCGAAAAGTGTTTTTTCAACACTAACACAAGTGCGAAAAGTGGTTTTTCAACACTAACACAAGTGCGAAAAGTGGCTTTTCCACACTAATACAAGTGCAAAAGTGGTTTCCTGCACCAACACAAGTGCGAAAAGTGGTTTTTCAACACTAACACAAGTGCGAAAAGTGGTTTTTCCACACTAACACAAGTGCAAAAAGTGTTTTTTCCACACCAATACAAGTGCAGAAGTGGTTTCCTGCACCAACACAAGTGCGAAAAGTGGTTTTTCAACACTATCACAAGTGCAAAAAGTGTTTTTTCCACACTAATACAAGTGCAAAAGTGGTTTCCTGCACCAACACAAGTGCGAAAAGTTGTTTTTCAACACGAACACAAGTGCAAAAAGTGGTTTTTCAACACTAACACAAGTGTGAAAAGTGGTTTTTCCACACTAATACAAGTGCAAAAGTGTTTTTTCCACACTAATACAAGTGCAAAAGTGGTTTCCTGCACCAACACAAGTGCGAAAAGTGGTTTTTCAACACTAACACAAGTGCGAAAAGTGGTTTTTCAACAATAACACAAGTGCGAAAAGTGGTTTTTCAACACTATCACAAGTGCGAAAAGTGGTTTTTCAACACTAACACAAGTGTGAAAAGTGGTTTTTCAACACTAACACAAGTGAGAAAAGTGTTATTTCCACACTAATACAAGTGCAAAAGTGGTTTCCTGCACCAACACAAGTGCGAAAAGTGGTTTTTCAACACTAACACAAGTGCGAAAAGTGGTTTTCAACACTAACACAAGTGCAAAAAGTGTTTTTTCCACACCAATACAAGTGCAAAAGTGGTTTCCTGCACCAACACAAGTGCGAAAAGTGGTTTTTCAACACTAACACAAGTGCGAAAAGTGTTTTTTCAACACTAACACAAGTGCAAAAAGTGTTTTTTCCACACCAATACAAGTGCAAAAGTGGTTTCCTGCACCAACACAAGTGCGAAAAGTGGTTTTTCAACACTAACACAAGTGTGAAAAGTGGTTTTTCAACACTAACACAAGTGCGAAAAGTGGTTTTTCCACACTTAATACAAGTGCAAAAGTGGTTTCCTGCACCAACACAAGTGCGAAAAGTGGTTTTTCAACACTAACACAAGTGCGAAAAGTGGTTTTTCAACACTAACACAAGTGCGAAAAGTGGTTTTTCAACACTAACACAAGTGCGAAAAGTGGTTTTTCAACACTAACACAAGTGCGAAAAGTGGTTTTTCCATAATAATACAAGTGCAAAAGTGGTTTCCTGCACCAACACAAGTGCGAAAAGTGGTTTTTCAACATTATCACAAGTGCAAAAAGTGTTTTTTCCACACTAATACAAGTGCAAAAGTGGTTTCCTGCACCAACACAAGTGCGAAAAGTGGTTTTTCAACACTAACACAAGTGCGAAAAGTGGTTTTTCAACACTAACACAAGTGCGAAAAGTGGTTTTTCCACACTAATACAAGTGCAAAAGTGGTTTCCTGCACCAACACAAGTGCGAAAAGTGTTTTTTCAACACTAACACAAGTGCGAAAAGTGTTTTTTCAACACTATCACAAGTGCAAAAAGTGTTTTTTCCACACTAATTCAAGTGCAAAAGTGGTTTCCTGCACCAACACAAGTGCGAAAAGTGGTTTTTCAACACTAACACAAGTGCGAAAAGTGGTTTTTCAAAACTAACACAAGTGCGAAAAGTGGTTTTTCAACACTATCACAAGTGCAAAAAGGGTTTTTTCCACACTAATACAAGTGCAAAAGTGGTTTCCTGCACCAACACAAGTGCGAAAAGTGGTTTTTCAACACTAACACAAGTGCGAAAAGTGGTTTTTCAACACTAACACAAGTGCAAAAGTGGTTTCCTGCACCAACACAAGTGCGAAAAGTGGTTTTTCAACATTATCACAAGTGCAAAAAGTGTTTTTTCCACACTAATACAAGTGCAAAAGTGGTTTCCTGCACCAACACAAGTGCGAAAAGTGGTTTTTCAACACTAACACAAGTGCGAAAAGTGGTTTTTCAACACTAACACAAGTGCGAAAAGTGGTTTTTCCACACTAATACAAGTGCAAAAGTGGTTTCCTGCACCAACACAAGTGCGAAAAGTGTTTTTTCAACACTAACACAAGTGCGAAAAGTGTTTTTTCAACACTATCACACGTGCAAAAAGTGTTTTTTCCACACTAATTCAAGTGCAAAAGTGGTTTCCTGCACCAACACAAGTGCGAAAAGTGGTTTTTCAACACTAACACAAGTGCGAAAAGTGGTTTTTCAAAACTAACACAAGTGCGAAAAGTGGTTTTTCAACACTATCACAAGTGCAAAAAGGGTTTTTTCCACACTAATACAAGTGCAAAAGTGGTTTCCTGCACCAACACAAGTGCGAAAAGTGGTTTTTCAACACTAACACAAGTGCGAAAAGTGGTTTTTCAACACTAACACAAGTGCAAAAGTGGTTTCCTGCACCAACACAAGTGCGAAAAGTTGTTTTTCAACACGAACACAAGTGCAAAAAGTGGTTTTTCAACACTAACACAAGTGTGAAAAGTGGTTTTTCCACACTAATACAAGTGCAAAAGTGTTTTTTCCACACTAATACAAGTGCAAAAGTGGTTTCCTGCACCAACACAAGTGCGAAAAGTGGTTTTTCAACACTAACACAAGTGCGAAAAGTGGTTTTTCAACAATAACACAAGTGCGAAAAGTGGTTTTTCAACACTATCACAAGTGCGAAAAGTGGTTTTTCAACACTAACACAAGTGCGAAAAGTGGTTTTTCAACACTAACACAAGTGAGAAAAGTGTTTTTTCCACACTAATACAAGTGCAAAAGTGGTTTCCTGCACCAACACAAGTGCGAAAAGTGGTTTTTCAACACTAACACAAGTGCGAAAAGTGGTTTTTCAACACTAACACAAGTGCAAAAAGTGTTTTTTCCACACCAATACAAGTGCAAAAGTGGTTTCCTGCACCAACACAAGTGCGAAAAGTGGTTTTTCAACACTAACACAAGTGCGAAAAGTGTTTTTTCAACACTAACACAAGTGCAAAAAGTGTTTTTTCCACACCAATACAAGTGCAAAAGTGGTTTCCTGCACCAACACAAGTGCGAAAAGTGGTTTTTCAACACTAACACAAGTGCGAAAAGTGGTTTTTCAACACTAACACAAGTGCAAAAAGTGTTTTTTCCACACTAATACAAGTGCAAAAGTGGTTTCCTGCACCAACACAAGTGCAAAAAGTGGTTTCCTGCACCAACACAAGTGCGAAAAGTGGTTTTTCAACACTAACACAAGTGTGAAAAGTGGTTTTTCAACACTAACACAAGTGCGAAAAGTGGTTTTTCAACACTAACACAAGTGCGAAAAGTGTTTTTTCCACACCAATACAAGTGCAAAAGTGGTTTCCTGCACCAACACAAGTGCGAAAAGTGTTTTTTCAACACTAACACAAGTGCGAAAAGTGGTTTTTCAACACTAACACAAGTGCGAAAAGTGGCTTTTCCACACTAATACAAGTGCAAAAGTGGTTTCCTGCACCAACACAAGTGCGAAAAGTGGTTTTTCAACACTAACACAAGTGCGAAAAGTGGTTTTTCCACACTAACACAAGTGCAAAAAGTGTTTTTTCCACACCAATACAAGTGCAGAAGTGGTTTCCTGCACCAACACAAGTGCGAAAAGTGGTTTTTCAACACTAACACAAGTGCGAAAAGTGGTTTTTCAACACTAACACAAGTGCGAAAAGTGGTTTTTCAACACTAACCTAAGTGCGAAAAGTGCTTTTTCAACACTAACACAAGTGCGAAAAGTGGTTTTTCCACACTAATACAAGTGCAAAAGTGGTTTCCTGCACCAACACAAGTGCGAAAAGTGGTTTTTCAACACTAACACACGTGCAAAAAGTGTTTTTTCCACACTAATACAAGTGCAAAAGTGGTTTCCTGCACCAACACAAGTGCGAAAAGTGGTTTTTCAACACTAACACAAGTGCAAAAAGTGTTTTTTCCACACTAATACAAGTGCAAAAGTGGTTTTTTCCACACTAATACAAGTGCAAAAGTGGTTTCCTGCACCAAAACAAGTGCGAAAAGTGGTTTTTCATCACTAACACAAGTGTGAAAAGTGGTTTTTCAACACTAACACAAGTGCGAAAAGTGGTTTTTCAACACTGACACAAGTGCGAAAAGTGGTTTTTCCATAATAATACAAGTGCAAAAGTGGTTTCCTGCACCAACACAAGTGCGAAAAGTGGTTTTTCAACACTACCACAAGTGCGAAAAGTGGTTTTTCAACACTAACACAAGTGCGAAAAGTGGTTTTTCCACACTAATACAAGTGCAAAAGTGGTTTCCTGCACCAACACAAGTGCGAAAAGTGGTTTTTCAACACTAACACAAGTGCGAAAAGTGGTTTTTCAACACTAACACAAGTGCGAAAAGTGGTTTTTCAACACTAACACAAGTGCGAAAAATGGTTTTTCCACACTAATACAAGTGCAAAAGTGGTTTCCTGCACCAACACAAGTGCGAAAAGTGGTTTTTCAACATTATCACAAGTGCAAAAAGTGTTTTTTCCACACTAATACAAGTGCAAAAGTGGTTTCCTGCACCAACACAAGTGCGAAAAGTGGTTTTTCAACACTAAGACATGTGCGAATTGTGGTTTTTCAACACTAACACAAGTGCGAAAAGTGGTTTTTCAACACTAACACAAGTGCGAAAAGTGGTTTTTCAACACTAACACAAGTGCGAAAAGTGGTTTTTCAACACTAACACAAGTGAGAAAAGTGGTTTTTCAACACTATCACAAGTGCAAAAAGTGTTTTTTCCACACTAATACAAGTGCAAAAGTGGTTTCCTGCACCAACACAAGTGCGAAAAGTGGTTTTTCAACACTAACACAAGTGCAAAAAGTGGTTTTTCAACACTAACACAAGTGCGAAAAGTGGTTTTTCAACACTAACACAAGTGCGAAAAGTGTTTTTTCCACACTAATACAAGTGCAAAAGTGGTTTCCTGCACCAACACAAGTGCGAAAAGTGGTTTTTCAACACTAACACAAGTGCGAAAAGTGGTTTTTCAACACTAACACAAGTGCGAAAAGTGGTTTTTCCACACTTAATACAAGTGCAAAAGTGGTTTCCTGCACCAACACAAGTGCGAAAAGTGGTTTTTCAACACTAACACAAGTGCGAAAAGTGGTTTTTCAACACTAACACAAGTGCGAAAAGTGGTTTTTCAACACTAACACAAGTGCGAAAAGTGGTTTTTCCATAATAATACAAGTGCAAAAGTGGTTTCCTGCACCAACACAAGTGCGAAAAGTGGTTTTTCAACATTATCACAAGTGCAAAAAGTGTTTTTTCCACACTAATACAAGTGCAAAAGTGGTTTCCTGCACCAACACAAGTGCGAAAAGTGGTTTTTCAACACTAACACAAGTGCGAAAAGTGGTTTTTCAACACTAACACAAGTGCGAAAAGTGGTTTTTCCACACTAATACAAGTGCAAAAGTGGTTTCCTGCACCAACACAAGTGCGAAAAGTGTTTTTTCAACACTAACACAAGTGCGAAAAGTGTTTTTTCAACACTATCACAAGTGCAAAAAGTGTTTTTTCCACACTAATTCAAGTGCAAAAGTGGTTTCCTGCACCAACACAAGTGCGAAAAGTGGTTTTTCAACACTAACACAAGTGCGAAAAGTGGTTTTTCAAAACTAACACAAGTGCGAAAAGTGGTTTTTCAACACTATCACAAGTGCAAAAAGGGTTTTTTCCACACTAATACAAGTGCAAAAGTGGTTTCCTGCACCAACACAAGTGCGAAAAGTGGTTTTTCAACACTAACACAAGTGCGAAAAGTGGTTTTTCAACACTAACACAAGTGCAAAAGTGGTTTCCTGCACCAACACAAGTGCGAAAAGTGGTTTTTCAACACTAACACAAGTGCGAAAAGTGGTTTTTCAACACTATCACAAGTGCAAAAAGTGTTTTTTCCACACTAATACAAGTGCAAAAGTGGTTTCCTGCACCAACACAAGTGCGAAAAGTTGTTTTTCAACACGAACACAAGTGCAAAAAGTGGTTTTTCAACACTAACACAAGTGTGAAAAGTGGTTTTTCCACACTAATACAAGTGCAAAAGTGTTTTTTCCACACTAATACAAGTGCAAAAGTGGTTTCCTGCACCAACACAAGTGCGAAAAGTGGTTTTTCAACACTAACACAAGTGCGAAAAGTGGTTTTTCAACAATAACACAAGTGCGAAAAGTGGTTTTTCAACACTATCACAAGTGCGAAAAGTGGTTTTTCAACACTAACACAAGTGCGAAAAGTGGTGTTTCAACACTAACACAAGTGAGAAAAGTGTTATTTCCACACTAATACAAGTGCAAAAGTGGTTTCCTGCACCAACACAAGTGCGAAAAGTGGTTTTTCAACACTAACACAAGTGCGAAAAGTGGTTTTCAACACTAACACAAGTGCAAAAAGTGTTTTTTCCACACCAATACAAGTGCAAAAGTGGTTTCCTGCACCAACACAAGTGCGAAAAGTGGTTTTTCAACACTAACACAAGTGCGAAAAGTGTTTTTTCAACACTAACATAAGTGCAAAAAGTGTTTTTTCCACACCAATACAAGTGCAAAAGTGGTTTCCTGCACCAACACAAGTGCGAAAAGTGGTTTTTCAACACTAACACAAGTGTGAAAAGTGGTTTTTCAACACTAACACAAGTGCGAAAAGTGGTTTTTCCACACTTAATACAAGTGCAAAAGTGGTTTCCTGCACCAACACAAGTGCGAAAAGTGGTTTTTCAACACTAACACAAGTGCGAAAAGTGGTTTTTCAACACTAACACAAGTGCGAAAAGTGGTTTTTCAACACTAACACAAGTGCGAAAAGTGGTTTTTCCATAATAATACAAGTGCAAAAGTGGTTTCCTGCACCAACACAAGTGCGAAAAGTGGTTTTTCAACATTATCACAAGTGCAAAAAGTGTTTTTTCCACACTAATACAAGTGCAAAAGTGGTTTCCTGCACCAACACAAGTGCGAAAAGTGGTTTTTCAACACTAACACAAGTGCGAAAAGTGGTTTTTCAACACTAACACAAGTGCGAAAAGTGGTTTTTCCACACTAATACAAGTGCAAAAGTGGTTTCCTGCACCAACACAAGTGCGAAAAGTGTTTTTTCAACACTAACACAAGTGCGAAAAGTGTTTTTTCAACACTATCACAAGTGCAAAAAGTGTTTTTTCCACACTAATTCAAGTGCAAAAGTGGTTTCCTGCACCAACACAAGTGCGAAAAGTGGTTTTTCAACACTAACACAAGTGCGAAAAGTGGTTTTTCAAAACTAACACAAGTGCGAAAAGTGGTTTTTCAACACTATCACAAGTGCAAAAAGGGTTTTTTCCACACTAATACAAGTGCAAAAGTGGTTTCCTGCACCAACACAAGTGCGAAAAGTGGTTTTTCAACACTAACACAAGTGCGAAAAGTGGTTTTTCAACACTAACACAAGTGCAAAAGTGGTTTCCTGCACCAACACAAGTGCGAAAAGTGGTTTTTCAACACTAACACAAGTGCGAAAAGTGGTTTTTCAACACTATCACAAGTGCAAAAAGTGTTTTTTCCACACTAATACAAGTGCAAAAGTGGTTTCCTGCACCAACAAAAGTGCGAAAAGTTGTTTTTCAACACGAACACAAGTGCAAAAAGTGGTTTTTCAACACTAACACAAGTGTGAAAAGTGGTTTTTCCACACTAATACAAGTGCAAAAGTGTTTTTTCCACACTAATACAAGTGCAAAAGTGGTTTCCTGCACCAACACAAGTGCGAAAAGTGGTTTTTCAACACTAACACAAGTGCGAAAAGTGGTTTTTCAACAATAACACAAGTGCGAAAAGTGGTTTTTCAACACTATCACAAGTGCGAAAAGTGGTTTTTCAACACTAGCACAAGTGCGAAAAGTGGTTTTTCAACACTAACACAAGTGAGAAAAGTGTTTTTTCCACACTAATACAAGTGCAAAAGTGGTTTCCTGCACCAACACAAGTGCGAAAAGTGGTTTTTCAACACTAACACAAGTGCAAAAAGTGGTTTTTCAACACTAACACAAGTGCAAAAAGTGTTTTTTCCACACCAATACAAGTGCAAAAGTGGTTTCCTGCACCAACACAAGTGCGAAAAGTGGTTTTTCAACACTAACACAAGTGCGAAAAGTGGTTTTTCAACACTAACACAAGTGCAAAAAGTGTTTTTTCCACACTAATACAAGTACAAAAGTGGTTTCCTGCACCAACACAAGTGCGAAAAGTGGTTTCATGCACCAACACAAGTGCGAAAAGTGGTTTTTCAACACTAACACAAGTGTGAAAAGTGGTTTTTCAACACTAACACAAGTGCGAAAAGTGGTTTTTCAACACTAACACAAGTGCGAAAAGTGTTTTTTCCACACCAATACAAGTGCAAAAGTGGTTTCCTGCACCAACACAAGTGCGAAAAGTGGTTTTTCAACACTAACACAAGTGCGAAAAGTGGTTTTTCTTTCGAAAAGTGCGAAAAGTGGTGCGAAAAGTGGTTTTTCAACACTAACACAAGTGCGAAAAGTGGCTTTTCCACACTAATACAAGTGCAAAAGTGGTTTCCTGCACCAACACAAGTGCGAAAAGTGGTTTTTCAACACTAACACAAGTGCGAAAAGTGGTTTTTCCACACTAACACAAGTGCAAAAAGTGTTTTTTCCACACCAATACAAGTGCAGAAGTGGTTTCCTGCACCAACACAAGTGCGAAAAGTGGTTTTTCAACACTAACACAAGTGCGAAAAGTGGTTTTTCAACACTAACACAAGTGCGAAAAGTGGTTTTTCAACACTAACCTAAGTGCGAAAAGTGCTTTTTCAACACTAACACAAGTGCGAAAAGTGGTTTTTCCACACTAATACAAGTGCAAAAGAGGTTTCCTGCACCAACACAAGTGCGAAAAGTGGTTTTTCAACACTAACACACGTGCAAAAAGTGTTTTTTCCACACTAATACAAGTGCAAAAGTGGTTTCCTGCACCAACACAAGTGCGAAAAGTGGTTTTTCAACACTAACACAAGTGCGAAAAGTGGTTTTTCAACACTAACACAGGTGCGAAAAGTGGTTTTTCAACACTAACACAAGTGCGAAAAGTGGTTTTTCCACACTAATACAAGTGCAAAAGTGGTTTCCTGCACCAACACAAGTGCGAAAAGTGGTTTTTCAACACTATCACAAGTGCAAAAAGTGTTTTTTCCACACTAACACAAGTGCAAAAGTGGTTTCCTGCACCAACACAAGTGCGAAAAGTGGTTTTTCAACACTAACGCAAGTGCAAAAAGTGTTTTTTCCACACTAATACAAGTGCAAAAGTGGTTTTTCCACACTAATACAAGTGCAAAAGTGGTTTCCTGCACCAAAACAAGTGCGAAAAGTGGTTTTTCATCACTAACACAAGTGCGAAAAGTGGTTTTTCAACACTAACACAAGTGCGAAAAGTGGTTTTTCAACACTGACACAAGTGCGAAAAGTGGTTTTTCCATAATAATACAAGTGCAAAAGTGGTTTCCTGCACCAACACAAGTGCGAAAAGTGGTTTTTCAACACTACCACAAGTGCGAAAAGTGGTTTTTCAACACTAACACAAGTGCGAAAAGTGGTTTTTCCACACTAATACAAGTGCAAAAGTGGTTTCCTGCACCAACACAAGTGCGAAAAGTGGTTTTTCAACACTAACACAAGTGCGAAAAGTGGTTTTTCAACACTAACACAAGTGCGAAAAGTGGTTTTTCAACACTAACACAAGTGCGAAAAATGGTTTTTCCACACTAATACAAGTGCAAAAGTGGTTTCCTGCACCAACACAAGTGCGAAAAGTGGTTTTTCAACATTATCACAAGTGCAAAAAGTGTTTTTTCCACACTAATACAAGTGCAAAAGTGGTTTCCTGCACCAACACAAGTGCGAAAAGTGGTTTCCTGCACCAACACAAGTGCGAAAAGTGGTTTTTCAACACTAAGACATGTGCGAATTGTGGTTTTTCAACACTAACACAAGTGCGAAAAGTGGTTTTTCAACACTAACACAAGTGCGAAAAGTGGTTTTTCAACACTAACACAAGTGCGAAAAGTGGTTTTTCAACACTATCACAAGTGCAAAAAGTGTTTTTTCCACACTAATACAAGTGCAAAAGTGGTTTCCTGCACCAACACAAGTGCGAAAAGTGGTTTTTCAACACTAACACAAGTGCAAAAAGTGGTTTTGCAACACTAACACAAGTGCGAAAAGTGGTTTTTCAACACTAACACAAGTGCGAAAAGTGTTTTTTCCACACTAATACAAGTGCAAAAGTGGTTTCCTGCACCAACACAAGTGCGAAAAGTGGTTTTTCAACACTAACACAAGTGCGAAAAGTGGTTTTTCAACACTAACACAAGTGCGAAAAGTGGTTTTTCAACACTAACACAAGTGCGAAAAGTGGTTTTTCCACACTTAATACAAGTGCAAAAGTGGTTTCCTGCACCAACACAAGTGCGAAAAGTGGTTTTTCAACACTAACACAAGTGCGAAAAGTGGTTTTTCAACACTAACACAAGTGCGAAAAGTGGTTTTTCCATAATAATACAAGTGCAAAAGTGGTTTCCTGCACCAACACAAGTGCGAAAAGTGGTTTTTCAACATTATCACAAGTGCAAAAAGTGTTTTTTCCACACTAATACAAGTGCAAAAGTGGTTTCCTGCACCAACACAAGTGCGAAAAGTGGTTTTTCAACACTAACACAAGTGTGAAAAGTGGTTTTTCAACACTAACACAAGTGCGAAAAGTGGTTTTTTCCACACTAATACAAGTGCAAAAGTGGTTTCCTGCACCAACACAAGTGCGAAAAGTGTTTTTTCAACACTAACACAAGTGCGAAAAGTGTTTTTTCAACACTATCACAAGTGCAAAAAGTGTTTTTTCCACACTAATTCAAGTGCAAAAGTGGTTTCCTGCACCAACACAAGTGCGAAAAGTGGTTTTTCAACACTAACACAAGTGCGAAAAGTGGTTTTTCAAAACTAACACAAGTGCGAAAAGTGGTTTTTCAACACTATCACAAGTGCAAAAAGGGTTTTTTCCACACTAATACAAGTGCAAAAGTGGTTTCCTGCACCAACACAAGTGCGAAAAGTGGTTTTTCAACACTAACACAAGTGCGAAAAGTGGTTTTTCAACACTAACACAAGTGCGAAAAGTGGTTTTTCCACACTTAATACAAGTGCAAAAGTGGTTTCCTGCACCAACACAAGTGCGAAAAGTGGTTTTTCAACACTAACACAAGTGCGAAAAGTGGTTTTTCAACACTAACACAAGTGCGAAAAGTGGTTTTTCAACACTAACACAAGTGCGAAAAGTGGTTTTTCCATAATAATACAAGTGCAAAAGTGGTTTCCTGCACCAACACAAGTGCGAAAAGTGGTTTTTCAACACGAACACAAGTGCAAAAAGTGGTTTTTCAACACTAACACAAGTGCAAAAGTGGTTTCCTGCACCAACACAAGTGCGAAAAGTGGTTTTTCAACACTAACACAAGTGCGAAAAGTGGTTTTTCAACACTATCACAAGTGCAAAAAGTGTTTTTTCCACACTAATACAAGTGCAAAAGTGGTTACCTGCACCAACACAAGTGCGAAAAGTTGTTTTTCAACACGAACACAAGTGCAAAAAGTGGTTTTTCAACACTAACACAAGTGTGAAAAGTGGTTTTTCCACACTAATACAAGTGCAAAAGTGTTTTTTCCACACTAATACAAGTGCAAAAGTGGTTTCCTGCACCAACACAAGTGCGAAAAGTGGTTTTTCAACACTAACACAAGTGCGAAAAGTGGTTTTTCAACAATAACACAAGTGCGAAAAGTGGTTTTTCAACACTATCACAAGTGCGAAAAGTGGTTTTTCAACACTAACACAAGTGCGAAAAGTGGTTTTTCAACACTAACACAAGTGAGAAAAGTGTTTTTTCCACACTAATACAAGTGCAAAAGTGGTTTCCTGCACCAACACAAGTGCGAAAAGTGGTTTTTCAACACTAACACAAGTGCGAAAAGTGGTTTTTCAACACTAACACAAGTGCAAAAAGTGTTTTTTCCACACCAATACAAGTGCAAAAGTGGTTTCCTGCACCAACACAAGTGCGAAAAGTGGTTTTTCAACACTAACACAAGTGCGAAAAGTGTTTTTTCAACACTAACACAAGTGCAAAAAGTGTTTTTTCCACACCAATACAAGTGCAAAAGTGGTTTCCTGCACCAACACAAGTGCGAAAAGTGGTTTTTCAACACTAACACAAGTGCGAAAAGTGGTTTTTCAACACTAACACAAGTGCGAAAAGTGGTTTTTCCACACTTAATACAAGTGCAAAAGTGGTTTCCTGCACCAACACAAGTGCGAAAAGTGGTTTTTCAACACTAACACAAGTGCGAAAAGTGGTTTTTCAACACTAACACAAGTGCGAAAAGTGGTTTTTCAACACTAACACAAGTGCGAAAAGTGGTTTTTCCATAATAATACAAGTGCAAAAGTGGTTTCCTGCACCAACACAAGTGCGAAAAGTGGTTTTTCAACATTATCACAAGTGCAAAAAGTGTTTTATCCACACTAATACAAGTGCAAAAGTGGTTTCCTGCACCAACACAAGTGCGAAAAGTGGTTTTTCAACACTAACACAAGTGCGAAAAGTGGTTTTTCAACACTAACACAAGTGCGAAAAGTGGTTTTTCCACACTAATACAAGTGCAAAAGTGGTTTCCTGCACCAACACAAGTGCGAAAAGTGTTTTTTCAACACTAACACAAGTGCGAAAAGTGTTTTTTCAACACTATCACAAGTGCAAAAAGTGTTTTTTCCACACTAATTCAAGTGCAAAAGTGGTTTCCTGCACCAACACAAGTGCGAAAAGTGGTTTTTCAACACTAACACAAGTGCGAAAAGTGGTTTTTCAAAACTAACACAAGTGCGAAAAGTGGTTTTTCAACACTATCACAAGTGCAAAAAGGGTTTTTTCCACACTAATACAAGTGCAAAAGTGGTTTCCTGCACCAACACAAGTGCGAAAAGTGGTTTTTCAACACTAACACAAGTGCGAAAAGTGGTTTTTCAACACTAACACAAGTGCAAAAGTGGTTTCCTGCACCAACACAAGTGCGAAAAGTGGTTTTTCAACACTAACACAAGTGCGAAAAGTGGTTTTTCAACACTATCACAAGTGCAAAAAGTGTTTTTTCCACACTAATACAAGTGCAAAAGTGGTTTCCTGCACCAACACAAGTGCGAAAAGTTGTTTTTCAACACGAACACAAGTGCAAAAAGTGGTTTTTCAACACTAACACAAGTGTGAAAAGTGGTTTTTCCACACTAATACAAGTGCAAAAGTGTTTTTTCCACACTAATACAAGTGCAAAAGTGGTTTCCTGCACCAACACAAGTGCGAAAAGTGGTTTTTCAACACTAACACAAGTGCGAAAAGTGGTTTTTCAACAATAACACAAGTGCGAAAAGTGGTTTTTCAACACTATCACAAGTGCGAAAAGTGGTTTTTCAACACTAACACAAGTGCGAAAAGTGGTTTTTCAACACTAACACAAGTGAGAAAAGTGTTTTTTCCACACTAATACAAGTGCAAAAGTGGTTTCCTGCACCAACACAAGTGCGAAAAGTGGTTTTTCAACACTAACACAAGTGCGAAAAGTGGTTTTTCAACACTAACACAAGTGCAAAAAGTGTTTTTTCCACACCAATACAAGTGCAAAAGTGGTTTCCTGCACCAACACAAGTGCGAAAAGTGGTTTTTCAACACTAACACAAGTGCGAAAAGTGTTTTTTCAACACTAACACAAGTGCAAAAAGTGTTTTTTCCACACCAATACAAGTGCAAAAGTGGTTTCCTGCACCAACACCTGCACCAACACAAGTGCGAAAAGTGTTTTTTCAACACTAACACAAGTGCGAAAAGTGGTTTTTCAACACTAACACAAGTGCAAAAAGTGTTTTTTCCACACTAATACAAGTGCAAAAGTGGTTTCCTGCACCAACACAAGTGCGAAAAGTGGTTTCCTGCACCAACACAAGTGCGAAAAGTGGTTTTTCAACACTAACACAAGTGTGAAAAGTGGTTTTTCAACACTAACACAAGTGCGAAAAGTGGTTTTTCAACACTAACACAAGTGCGAAAAGTGTTTTTTCCACACCAATACAAGTGCAAAAGTGGTTTCCTGCACCAACACAAGTGCGAAAAGTGGTTTTTCAACACTAACACAAGTGCGAAAAGTGGTTTTTCAACACTAACACAAGTGCGAAAAGTGGCTTTTCCACACTAATACAAGTGCAAAAGTGGTTTCCTGCACCAACACAAGTGCGAAAAGTGGTTTTTCAACACTAACACAAGTGCGAAAAGTGGTTTTTCCACACTAACACAAGTGCAAAAAGTGTTTTTTCCACACCAATACAAGTGCAGAAGTGGTTTCCTGCACCAACACAAGTGCGAAAAGTGGTTTTTCAACACTAACACAAGTGCGAAAAGTGGTTTTTCAACACTAACACAAGTGCGAAAAGTGTTTTTCAACACTAACCTAAGTGCGAAAAGTGCTTTTTCAACACTAACACAAGTGCGAAAAGTGGTTTTTCCACACTAATACAAGTGCAAAAGTGGTTTCCTGCACCAACACAAGTGCGAAAAGTGGTTTTTCAACACTAACACACGTGCAAAAAGTGTTTTTTCCACACTAATACAAGTGCAAAAGTGGTTTCCTGCACCAACACAAGTGCGAAAAGTGGTTTTTCAACACTAACACAAGTGCAAAAAGTGTTTTTTCCACACTAATACAAGTGCAAAAGTGGTTTTTTCCACACTAATACAAGTGCAAAAGTGGTTTCCTGCACCAAAACAAGTGCGAAAAGTGGTTTTTCAACACTAACACAAGTGCGAAAAGTGGTTTTTCAACACTAACACAAGTGCGAAAAGTGGTTTTTCAACACTAACACAGGTGCGAAAAGTGGTTTTTCAACACTAACACAAGTGCGAAAAGTGGTTTTTCCACACTAATACAAGTGCAAAAGTGGTTTCCTGCACCAACACAAGTGCGAAAAGTGGTTTTTCAACACTATCACAAGTGCAAAAAGTGTTTTTTCCACACTAACACAAGTGCAAAAGTGGTTTCCTGCACCAACACAATTGCGAAAAGTGGTTTTTCAACACTAACGCAAGTGCAAAAAGTGTTTTTTCCACACTAATACAAGTGCAAAAGTGGTTTTTCCACACTAATACAAGTGCAAAAGTGGTGGTTTTTCAACACTAACACAAGTGCGAAAAGTGGTTTTTCAACACTAACACAAGTGCGAAAAGTGGTTTTTCAACACTAACACAAGTGCGAAAAGTGGTTTTTCAACACTAACACAAGTGAGAAAAGTGGTTTTTCAACACTATCACAAGTGCAAAAAGTGTTTTTGCCACACTAATACAAGTGCAAAAGTGGTTTCCTGCACCAACACAAGTGCGAAAAGTGGTTTTTCAACACTAACACAAGTGCGAAAAGTGGTTTTTCAACACTAACACAAGTGCAAAAAGTGTTTTTTCCACACCAATACAAGTGCAAAAGTGGTTTCCTGCACCAACACAAGTGCGAAAAGTGGTTTTTCAACACTAACACAAGTGCAAAAGTGGTTTCCTGCACCAACACAAGTGCGAAAAGTGGTTTTTCAACACTAACACAAGTGCGAAAAGTGGTTTTTCAACACTATCACAAGTGCAAAAAGTGTTTTTTCCACACTAATACAAGTGCAAAAGTGGTTTCCTGCACCAACACAAGTGCGAAAAGTTGTTTTTCAACACGAACACAAGTGCAAAAAGTGGTTTTTCAACACTAACACAAGTGTGAAAAGTGGTTTTTCCACACTAATACAAGTGCAAAAGTGTTTTTTCCACACTAATACAAGTGCAAAAGTGGTTTCCTGCACCAACACAAGTGCGAAAAGTGGTTTTTCAACACTAACACAAGTGCGAAAAGTGGTTTTTCAACAATAACACAAGTGCGAAAAGTGGTTTTTCAACACTATCACAAGTGCGAAAAGTGGTTTTTCAACACTAACACAAGTGCGAAAAGTGGTTTTTCAACACTAACACAAGTGAGAAAAGTGTTTTTTCCACACTAATACAAGTGCAAAAGTGGTTTCCTGCACCAACACAAGTGCGAAAAGTGGTTTTTCAACACAAACACAAGTGCGAAAAGTGGTTTTTCAACACTAACACAAGTGCAAAAAGTGTTTTTTCCACACCAATACAAGTGCAAAAGTGGTTTCCTGCACCAACACAAGTGCGAAAAGTGGTTTTTCAACACTAACACAAGTGCGAAAAGTGTTTTTTCAACACTAACACAAGTGCAAAAAGTGTTTTTTCCACACCAATACAAGTGCAAAAGTGGTTTCCTGCACCAACACAAGTGCGAAAAGTGGTTTTTCAACACTAACACAAGTGCGAAAAGTGGTTTTTCAACACTAACACAAGTGCGAAAAGTGGTTTTTCCACACTTAATACAAGTGCAAAAGTGGTTTCCTGCACCAACACAAGTGCGAAAAGTGGTTTTTCAACACTAACACAAGTGCGAAAAGTGGTTTTTCAACACTAACACAAGTGCGAAAAGTGGTTTTTCAACACTAACACAAGTGCGAAAAGTGGTTTTTCCATAATAATACAAGTGCAAAAGTGGTTTCCTGCACCAACACAAGTGCGAAAAGTGGTTTTTCAACATTATCACAAGTGCAAAAAGTGTTTTATCCACACTAATACAAGTGCAAAAGTGGTTTCCTGCACCAACACAAGTGCGAAAAGTGGTTTTTCAACACTAACACAAGTGCGAAAAGTGGTTTTTCAACACTAACACAAGTGCGAAAAGTGGTTTTTCCACACTAATACAAGTGCAAAAGTGGTTTCCTGCACCAACACAAGTGCGAAAAGTGTTTTTTCAACACTAACACAAGTGCGAAAAGTGTTTTTTCAACACTATCACAAGTGCAAAAAGTGTTTTTTCCACACTAATTCAAGTGCAAAAGTGGTTTCCTGCACCAACACAAGTGCGAAAAGTGGTTTTTCAACACTAACACAAGTGCGAAAAGTGGTTTTTCAAAACTAACACAAGTGCGAAAAGTGGTTTTTCAACACTATCACAAGTGCAAAAAGGGTTTTTTCCACACTAATACAAGTGCAAAAGTGGTTTCCTGCACCAACACAAGTGCGAAAAGTGGTTTTTCAACACTAACACAAGTGCGAAAAGTGGTTTTTCAACACTAACACAAGTGCAAAAGTGGTTTCCTGCACCAACACAAGTGCGAAAAGTGGTTTTTCAACACTAACACAAGTGCGAAAAGTGGTTTTTCAACACTATCACAAGTGCAAAAAGTGTTTTTTCCACACTAATACAAGTGCAAAAGTGGTTTCCTGCACCAACACAAGTGCGAAAAGTTGTTTTTCAACACGAACACAAGTGCAAAAAGTGGTTTTTCAACACTAACACAAGTGTGAAAAGTGGTTTTTCCACACTAATACAAGTGCAAAAGTGTTTTTTCCACACTAATACAAGTGCAAAAGTGGTTTCCTGCACCAACACAAGTGCGAAAAGTGGTTTTTCAACACTATCACAAGTGCAAAAAGGGTTTTTTCCACACTAATACAAGTGCAAAAGTGGTTTCCTGCACCAACACAAGTGCGAAAAGTGGTTTTTCAACACTAACACAAGTGCGAAAAGTGGTTTTTCAACACTAACACAAGTGCAAAAGTGGTTTCCTGCACCAACACAAGTGCGAAAAGTGGTTTTTCAACACTAACACAAGTGCGAAAAGTGGTTTTTCAACACTATCACAAGTGCAAAAAGTGTTTTTTTCCACACTAATACAAGTGCAAAAGTGGTTTCCTGCACCAACACAAGTGCGAAAAGTTGTTTTTCAACACGAACACAAGTGCAAAAAGTGGTTTTTCAACACTAACACAAGTGTGAAAAGTGGTTTTTCCACACTAATACAAGTGCAAAAGTGTTTTTTCCACACTAATACAAGTGCAAAAGTGGTTTCCTGCACCAACACAAGTGCGAAAAGTGGTTTTTCAACACTATCACAAGTGCAAAAAGTGTTTTTTCCACACTAACACAAGTGCAAAAGTGGTTTCCTGCACCAACACAATTGCGAAAAGTGGTTTTTCAACACTAACGCAAGTGCAAAAAGTGTTTTTTCCACACTAATACAAGTGCAAAAGTGGTTTTTCCACACTAATACAAGTGCAAAAGTGGTGGTTTTTCAACACTAACACAAGTGCGAAAAGTGGTTTTTCAACACTAACACAAGTGCGAAAAGTGGTTTTTCAACACTAACACAAGTGCGAAAAGTGGTTTTTCAACACTAACACAAGTGAGAAAAGTGGTTTTTCAACACTATCACAAGTGCAAAAAGTGTTTTTGCCACACTAATACAAGTGCAAAAGTGGTTTCCTGCACCAACACAAGTGCGAAAAGTGGTTTTTCAACACTAACACAAGTGCGAAAAGTGGTTTTTCAACACTAACACAAGTGCAAAAAGTGTTTTTTCCACACCAATACAAGTGCAAAAGTGGTTTCCTGCACCAACACAAGTGCGAAAAGTGGTTTTTCAACACTAACACAAGTGCAAAAGTGGTTTCCTGCACCAACACAAGTGCGAAAAGTGGTTTTTCAACACTAACACAAGTGCGAAAAGTGGTTTTTCAACACTATCACAAGTGCAAAAAGTGTTTTTTCCACACTAATACAAGTGCAAAAGTGGTTTCCTGCACCAACACAAGTGCGAAAAGTTGTTTTTCAACACGAACACAAGTGCAAAAAGTGGTTTTTCAACACTAACACAAGTGTGAAAAGTGGTTTTTCCACACTAATACAAGTGCAAAAGTGTTTTTTCCACACTAATACAAGTGCAAAAGTGGTTTCCTGCACCAACACAAGTGCGAAAAGTGGTTTTTCAACACTAACACAAGTGCGAAAAGTGGTTTTTCAACAATAACACAAGTGCGAAAAGTGGTTTTTCAACACTATCACAAGTGCGAAAAGTGGTTTTTCAACACTAACACAAGTGCGAAAAGTGGTTTTTCAACACTAACACAAGTGAGAAAAGTGTTTTTTCCACACTAATACAAGTGCAAAAGTGGTTTCCTGCACCAACACAAGTGCGAAAAGTGGTTTTTCAACACTAACACAAGTGCGAAAAGTGGTTTTTCAACACTAACACAAGTGCAAAAAGTGTTTTTTCCACACCAATACAAGTGCAAAAGTGGTTTCCTGCACCAACACAAGTGCGAAAAGTGGTTTTTCAACACTAACACAAGTGCGAAAAGTGTTTTTTCAACACTAACACAAGTGCAAAA
This sequence comes from Myxine glutinosa, assembly GCF_964187855.1. Lineage (NCBI taxonomy): Eukaryota > Metazoa > Chordata > Myxini > Myxiniformes > Myxinidae > Myxine > Myxine glutinosa. Next base: position 113,838 of record NW_027616889.1, on the reverse strand, counting down.
AGTGTTTTTTCCACACCAATACAAGTGCAAAAGTGGTTTCCTGCACCAACACAAGTGCGAAAAGTGGTTTTTCAACACTAACACAAGTGCGAAAAGTGGTTTTTCAACACTAACACAAGTGCGAAAAGTGGTTTTTCCACACTTAATACAAGTGCAAAAGTGGTTTCCTGCACCAACACAAGTGCGAAAAGTGGTTTTTCAACACTAACACAAGTGCGAAAAGTGGTTTTTCAACACTAACACAAGTGCGAAAAGTGGTTTTTCAACACTAACACAAGTGCGAAAAGTGGTTTTTCCATAATAATACAAGTGCAAAAGTGGTTTCCTGCACCAACACAAGTGCGAAAAGTGGTTTTTCAACATTATCACAAGTGCAAAAAGTGTTTTATCCACACTAATACAAGTGCAAAAGTGGTTTCCTGCACCAACACAAGTGCGAAAAGTGGTTTTTCAACACTAACACAAGTGCGAAAAGTGGTTTTTCAACACTAACACAAGTGCGAAAAGTGGTTTTTCCACACTAATACAAGTGCAAAAGTGGTTTCCTGCACCAACACAAGTGCGAAAAGTGTTTTTTCAACACTAACACAAGTGCGAAAAGTGTTTTTTCAACACTATCACAAGTGCAAAAAGTGTTTTTTCCACACTAATTCAAGTGCAAAAGTGGTTTCCTGCACCAACACAAGTGCGAAAAGTGGTTTTTCAACACTAACACAAGTGCGAAAAGTGGTTTTTCAAAACTAACACAAGTGCGAAAAGTGGTTTTTCAACACTATCACAAGTGCAAAAAGGGTTTTTTCCACACTAATACAAGTGCAAAAGTGGTTTCCTGCACCAACACAAGTGCGAAAAGTGGTTTTTCAACACTAACACAAGTGCGAAAAGTGGTTTTTCAACACTAACACAAGTGCAAAAGTGGTTTCCTGCACCAACACAAGTGCGAAAAGTGGTTTTTCAACACTAACACAAGTGCGAAAAGTGGTTTTTCAACACTATCACAAGTGCAAAAAGTGTTTTTTCCACACTAATACAAGTGCAAAAGTGGTTTCCTGCACCAACACAAGTGCGAAAAGTTGTTTTTCAACACGAACACAAGTGCAAAAAGTGGTTTTTCAACACTAACACAAGTGTGAAAAGTGGTTTTTCCACACTAATACAAGTGCAAAAGTGTTTTTTCCACACTAATACAAGTGCAAAAGTGGTTTCCTGCACCAACACAAGTGCGAAAAGTGGTTTTTCAACACTAACACAAGTGCGAAAAGTGGTTTTTCAACAATAACACAAGTGCGAAAAGTGGTTTTTCAACACTATCACAAGTGCGAAAAGTGGTTTTTCAACACTAACACAAGTGCGAAAAGTGGTTTTTCAACACTAACACAAGTGAGAAAAGTGTTTTTTCCACACTAATACAAGTGCAAAAGTGGTTTCCTGCACCAACACAAGTGCGAAAAGTGGTTTTTCAACACTAACACAAGTGCGAAAAGTGGTTTTTCAACACTAACACAAGTGCAAAAAGTGTTTTTTCCACACCAATACAAGTGCAAAAGTGGTTTCCTGCACCAACACAAGTGCGAAAAGTGGTTTTTCAACACTAACACAAGTGCGAAAAGTGTTTTTTCAACACTAACACAAGTGCAAAAAGTGTTTTTCCACACCAATACAAGTGCAAAAGTGGTTTCCTGCACCAACACAAGTGCGAAAAGTGTTTTTTCAACACTAACACAAGTGCGAAAAGTGGTTTTTCAACACTAACACAAGTGCAAAAAGTGTTTTTTCCACACTAATACAAGTGCAAAAGTGGTTTCCTGCACCAACACAAGTGCGAAAAGTGGTTTCCTGCACCAACACAAGTGCGAAAAGTGGTTTTTCAACACTAACACAAGTGTGAAAAGTGGTTTTTCAACACTAACACAAGTGCGAAAAGTGGTTTTTCAACACTAACACAAGTGCGAAAAGTGTTTTTTCCACACCAATACAAGTGCAAAAGTGGTTTCCTGCACCAACACAAGTGCGAAAAGTGGTTTTTCAACACTAACACAAGTGCGAAAAGTGGTTTTTCAACACTAACACAAGTGCGAAAAGTGGCTTTTCCACACTAATACAAGTGCAAAAGTGGTTTCCTGCACCAACACAAGTGCGAAAAGTGGTTTTTCAACACTAACACAAGTGCGAAAAGTGGTTTTTCCACACTAACACAAGTGCAAAAAGTGTTTTTTCCACACCAATACAAGTGCAGAAGTGGTTTCCTGCACCAACACAAGTGCGAAAAGTGGTTTTTCAACACTAACACAAGTGCGAAAAGTGGTTTTTCAACACTAACACAAGTGCGAAAAGTGGTTTTTCAACACTAACCTAAGTGCGAAAAGTGCTTTTTCAACACTAACACAAGTGCGAAAAGTGGTTTTTCCACACTAATACAAGTGCAAAAGTGGTTTCCTGCACCAACACAAGTGCGAAAAGTGGTTTTTCAACACTAACACACGTGCAAAAAGTGTTTTTTCCACACTAATACAAGTGCAAAAGTGGTTTCCTGCACCAACACAAGTGCGAAAAGTGGTTTTTCAACACTAACACAAGTGCAAAAAGTGTTTTTTCCACACTAATACAAGTGCAAAAGTGGTTTTTTCCACACTAATACAAGTGCAAAAGTGGTTTCCTGCACCAAAACAAGTGCGAAAAGTGGTTTTTCAACACTAACACAAGTGCGAAAAGTGGTTTTTCAACACTAACACAAGTGCGAAAAGTGGTTTTTCAACACTAACACAGGTGCGAAAAGTGGTTTTTCAACACTAACACAAGTGCGAAAAGTGGTTTTTCCACACTAATACAAGTGCAAAAGTGGTTTCCTGCACCAACACAAGTGCGAAAAGTGGTTTTTCAACACTATCACAAGTGCAAAAAGTGTTTTTTCCACACTAACACAAGTGCAAAAGTGGTTTCCTGCACCAACACAATTGCGAAAAGTGGTTTTTCAACACTAACGCAAGTGCAAAAAGTGTTTTTTCCACACTAATACAAGTGCAAAAGTGGTTTTTCCACACTAATACAAGTGCAAAAGTGGTGGTTTTTCAACACTAACACAAGTGCGAAAAGTGGTTTTTCAACACTAACACAAGTGCGAAAAGTGGTTTTTCAACACTAACACAAGTGCGAAAAGTGGTTTTTCAACACTAACACAAGTGAGAAAAGTGGTTTTTCAACACTATCACAAGTGCAAAAAGTGTTTTTGCCACACTAATACAAGTGCAAAAGTGGTTTCCTGCACCAACACAAGTGCGAAAAGTGGTTTTTCAACACTAACACAAGTGCAAAAAGTGGTTTTTCAACACTAACACAAGTGCGAAAAGTGGTTTTTCAACACTAACACAAGTGCGAAAAGTGTTTTTTCCACACTAATACAAGTGCAAAAGTGGTTTCCTGCACCAACACAAGTGCGAAAAGTGGTTTTTCAACACTAACACAAGTGCGAAAAGTGGTTTTTCAACACTAACACAAGTGCGAAAAGTGGTTTTTCCACACTTAATACAAGTGCAAAAATGGTTTCCTGCACCAACACAAGTGCGAAAAGTGGGTTTTCAACACTAACACAAGTGCGAAAAGTGGTTTTTCAACACTAACACAAGTGCGAAAAGTGTTTTTTCAACACTAACACAAGTGCGAAAAGTGGTTTTTCCATAATAATACAAGTGCAAAAGTGGTTTCCTGCACCAACACAAGTGCGAAAAGTGGTTTTTCAACATTATCACAAGTGCAAAAAGTGTTTTTTCCACACTAATACAAGTGCAAAAGTGGTTTCCTGCACCAACACAGTGCGAAAAGTGGTTTTTCAACACTAACACAAGTGTGAAAAGTGGTTTTTCAACACTAACACAAGTGCAAAAAGTGGTTTTTTCCACACTAATACAAGTGCAAAAGTGGTTTCCTGCACCAACACAAGTGCGAAAAGTGTTTTTTCAACACTAACACAAGTGCGAAAAGTGTTTTTTCAACACTATCACAAGTGCAAAAAGTGTTTTTTCCACACTAATTCAAGTGCAAAAGTGGTTTCCTGCACCAACACAAGTGCGAAAAGTGGTTTTTCAACACTAACACAAGTGCGAAAAGTGGTTTTTCAAAACTAACACAAGTGTGAAAAGTGGTTTTTCAACACTATCACAAGTGCAAAAAGGGTTTTTCCCACACTAATACAAGTGCAAAAGTGGTTTCCTGCACCAACACAAGTGCGAAAAGTGGTTTTTCAACACTAACACAAGTGCGAAAAGTGGTTTTTCAACACTAACACAAGTGCGAAAAGTGGTTTTTCCACACTTAATACAAGTGCAAAAGTGGTTTCCTGCACCAACACAAGTGCGAAAAGTGGTTTTTCAACACTAACACAAGTGCGAAATGTGGTTTTTCAACACTAACACAAGTGCGAAAAGTGGTTTTTCAACACTAACACAAGTGCGAAAAGTGGTTTTTCCATAATAATACAAGTGCAAAAGTGGTTTCCTGCACCAACACAAGTGCGAAAAGTGGTTTTTCAACACGAACACAAGTGCAAAAAGTGGTTTTTCAACACTAACACAAGTGTGAAAAGTGGTTTTTCCACACTAATACAAGTGCAAAAGTGTTTTTTCCACACTAATACAAGTGCAAAAGTGGTTTCCTGCACCAACACAAGTGCGAAAAGTGGTTTTTCAACACTAGCACAAGTGCGAAAAGTGGTTTTTCAACACTAACACAAGTGCGAAAAGTGGTTTTTCAACAATAACACAAGTGCGAAAAGTGGTTTTTCAACACTATCACAAGTGCGAAAAGTGGTTTTTCAACACTAACACAAGTGCGAAAAGTGGTTTTTCAACACTAACACAAGTGAGAAAAGTGGTTTTTCAACACCAACACAAGTGCGAAAAGTGGTTTTTCAACACGAACACAAGTGCAAAAAGTGGTTTTTCAACACTAACACAAGTGTGAAAAGTGGTTTTTCCACACTAATACAAGTGCAAAAGTGTTTTTTCCACACTAATACAAGTGCAAAGTGTTTCCTGCACCAACACAAGTGCGAAAAGTGGTTTTTCAACACTAACACAAGTGCGAAAAGTGGTTTTTCAACACTAACACAAGTGCAAAAAGTGTTTTTTCCACACCAATACAAGTGCAAAAGTGGTTTCCTGCACCAACACAAGTGCGAAAAGTGGTTTTTCAACACTAACACATGTGCGAAAAGTGGTTTTTCAACACTAACACAAGTGCAAAAAGTGTTTTTTCCACACCAATACAAGTGCAAAAGTGGTTTCCTGCACCAACACAAGTGCAAAAAGTGGTTTCCTGCACCAACACAAGTGCGAAAAGTGGTTTTTCAACACTAACACAAGTGTTAAAAGTGGTTTTTCAACACTAACACAAGTGCGAAAAGTGTTTTTTCAACACTAACACAAGTGCAAAAAGTGTTTTTTCCACACCAATACAAGTGCAAAAGTGGTTTCCTGCACCAACACAAGTGCGAAAAGTGGTTTTTCAACACTAACACATGTGCGAAAAGTGGTTTTTCAACACTAACACAAGTGCAAAAAGTGTTTTTTCCACACCAATACAAGTGCAAAAGTGGTTTCCTGCACCAACACAAGTGCAAAAAGTGGTTTCCTGCACCAACACAAGTGCGAAAAGTGGTTTTTCAACACTAACACAAGTGTTAAAAGTGGTTTTTCAACACTAACACAAGTGCGAAAAGTGGTTTTTCAACACTAACACAAGTGCGAAAAGTGTTTTTTCCACACCAATACAAGTGCAAAAGTGGTTTCCTGCACCAACACAAGTGCGAAAAGTGGTTTTTCAACACTAACACAAGTGCGAAAAGTGGTTTTTCAACACTAACACAAGTGCGAAAAGTGGCTTTTCCACACTAATACAAGTGCAAAAGTGGTTTCCTGCACCAACACAAGTGCGAAAAGTGGTTTTTCAACACTAACACAAGTGCGAAAAGTGGTTTTTCCACACTAACACAAGTGCAAAAAGTGTTTTTTCCACACCAATACAAGTGCAGAAGTGGTTTCCTGCACCAACACAAGTGCGAAAAGTGGTTTTTCAACACTAACACAAGTGCGAAAAGTGGTTTTTCAACACTAACCTAAGTGCGAAAAGTGCTTTTTCAACACTAACACAAGTGCGAAAAGTGGTTTTTTCCACACTAATACAAGTGCAAAAGTGGTTTCCTGCACCAACACAAGTGCGAAAAGTGGTTTTTCAACACTAACACACGTGCAAAAAGTGTTTTTTCCACACTAATACAAGTGCAAAAGTGGTTTCCTGCACCAACACAAGTGCGAAAAGTGGTTTTTCAACACTAACACAAGTGCAAAAAGTGTTTTTTCCACACTAATACAAGTGCAAAAGTGGTTTTTCCACACTAATACAAGTGCAAAAGTGGTTTCCTGCACCAAAACAAGTGCGAAAAGTGGTTTTTCAACACTAACACAAGTGCGAAAAGTGGTTTTTCAACACTAACACAGGTGCGAAAAGTGGTTTTTCAACACTAACACAAGTGCGAAAAGTGGTTTTTCCACACTAATACAAGTGCAAAAGTGGTTTCCTGCACCAACACAAGTGCGAAAAGTGGTTTTTCAACACTATCACAAGTGCAAAAAGTGTTTTTTCCACACTAACACAAGTGCAAAAGTGGTTTCCTGCACCAACACAATTGCGAAAAGTGGTTTTTCAACACTAACGCAAGTGCAAAAAGTGTTTTTTTCCACACTAATACAAGTGCAAAAGTGGTTTTTCCACACTAATACAAGTGCAAAAGTGGTGGTTTTTCAACACTAACACAAGTGCGAAAAGTGGTTTTTCAACACTAACACAAGTGCGAAAAGTGGTTTTTCAACACTAACACAAGTGCGAAAAGTGGTTTTTCAACACTAACACAAGTGAGAAAAGTGGTTTTTCAACACTATCACAAGTGCAAAAAGTGTTTTTGCCACACTAATACAAGTGCAAAAGTGGTTTCCTGCACCAACACAAGTGCGAAAAGTGGTTTTTCAACACTAACACAAGTGCAAAAAGTGGTTTTTCAACACTAACACAAGTGCGAAAAGTGGTTTTTCAACACTAACACAAGTGCGAAAAGTGTTTTTTCCACACTAATACAAGTGCAAAAGTGGTTTCCTGCACCAACACAAGTGCGAAAAGTGGTTTTTCAACACTAACACAAGTGCGAAAAGTGGTTTTTCAACACTAACACAAGTGCGAAAAGTGGTTTTTTCCACACTTAATACAAGTGCAAAAATGGTTCCTGCACCAACACAAGTGCGAAAAGTGGGTTTTCAACACTAACACAAGTGCGAAAAGTGGTTTTTCAACACTAACACAAGTGCGAAAAGTGTTTTTTCAACACTAACACAAGTGCGAAAAGTGGTTTTTCCATAATAATACAAGTGCAAAAGTGGTTTCCTGCACCAACACAAGTGCGAAAAGTGGTTTTTCAACATTATCACAAGTGCAAAAAGTGTTTTTTCCACACTAATACAAGTGCAAAAGTGGTTTCCTGCACCAACACAGTGCGAAAAGTGGTTTTTCAACACTAACACAAGTGTGAAAAGTGGTTTTTCAACACTAACACAAGTGCAAAAAGTGGTTTTTTCCACACTAATACAAGTGCAAAAGTGGTTTCCTGCACCAACACAAGTGCGAAAAGTGTTTTTTCAACACTAACACAAGTGCGAAAAGTGTTTTTTCAACACTATCACAAGTGCAAAAAGTGTTTTTTCCACACTAATTCAAGTGCAAAAGTGGTTTCCTGCACCAACACAAGTGCGAAAAGTGGTTTTTCAACACTAACACAAGTGCGAAAAGTGGTTTTTCAAAACTAACACAAGTGTGAAAAGTGGTTTTTCAACACTATCACAAGTGCAAAAAGGGTTTTTCCCACACTAATACAAGTGCAAAAGTGGTTTCCTGCACCAACACAAGTGCGAAAAGTGGTTTTTCAACACTAACACAAGTGCGAAAAGTGGTTTTTCAACACTAACACAAGTGCGAAAAGTGGTTTTTCCACACTTAATACAAGTGCAAAAGTGGTTTCCTGCACCAACACAAGTGCGAAAAGTGGTTTTTCAACACTAACACAAGTGCGAAATGTGGTTTTTCAACACTAACACAAGTGCGAAAAGTGGTTTTTCAACACTAACACAAGTGCGAAAAGTGGTTTTCCATAATAATACAAGTGCAAAAGTGGTTTCCTGCACCAACACAAGTGCGAAAAGTGGTTTTTCAACACGAACACAAGTGCAAAAAGTGGTTTTTCAACACTAACACAAGTGTGAAAAGTGGTTTTTCCACACTAATACAAGTGCAAAAGTGTTTTTTCCACACTAATACAAGTGCAAAAGTGGTTTCCTGCACCAACACAAGTGCGAAAAGTGGTTTTTCAACACTAGCACAAGTGCGAAAAGTGGTTTTTCAACACTAACACAAGTGCGAAAAGTGGTTTTTCAACAATAACACAAGTGCGAAAAGTGGTTTTTCAACACTATCACAAGTGCGAAAAGTGGTTTTTCAACACTAACACAAGTGCGAAAAGTGGTTTTTCAACACTAACACAAGTGAGAAAAGTGGTTTTTCAACACCAACACAAGTGCGAAAAGTGGTTTTTCAACACGAACACAAGTGCAAAAAGTGGTTTTTCAACACTAACACAAGTGTGAAAAGTGGTTTTTCCACACTAATACAAGTGCAAAAGTGTTTTTTCCACACTAATACAAGTGCAAAAGTGGTTTCCTGCACCAACACAAGTGCGAAAAGTGGTTTTTCAACACTAACACAAGTGCGAAAAGTGGTTTTTCAACACTAACACAAGTGCAAAAAGTGTTTTTTCCACACCAATACAAGTGCAAAAGTGGTTTCCTGCACCAACACAAGTGCGAAAAGTGGTTTTTCAACACTAACACAAGTGCGAAAAGTGTTTTTTCAACACTAACACAAGTGCAAAAAGTGTTTTTTCCACACCAATACAAGTGCAAAAGTGGTTTCCTGCACCAACACAAGTGCGAAAAGTGGTTTTTCAACACTAACACATGTGCGAAAAGTGGTTTTTCAACACTAACACAAGTGCAAAAAGTGTTTTTTCCACACCAATACAAGTGCAAAAGTGGTTTCCTGCACCAACACAAGTGCGAAAAGTGGTTTCCTGCACCAACACAAGTGCGAAAAGTGGTTTTTCAACACTAACACAAGTGTTAAAAGTGGTTTTTCAACACTAACACAAGTGCGAAAAGTGGTTTTTCAACACTAACACAAGTGCGAAAAGTGTTTTTTCCACACCAATACAAGTGCAAAAGTGGTTTCCTGCACCAACACAAGTGCGAAAAGTGGTTTTTCAACACTAACACAAGTGCGAAAAGTGGTTTTTCAACACTAACACAAGTGCGAAAAGTGGCTTTTCCACACTAATACAAGTGCAAAAGTGGTTTCCTGCACCAACACAAGTGCGAAAAGTGGTTTTTCAACACTAACACAAGTGCGAAAAGTGGTTTTTCCACACTAACACAAGTGCAAAAAGTGTTTTTTCCACACCAATACAAGTGCAGAAGTGGTTTCCTGCACCAACACAAGTGCGAAAAGTGGTTTTTCAACACTAACACAAGTGCGAAAAGTGGTTTTTCAACACTAACCTAAGTGCGAAAAGTGCTTTTTCAACACTAACACAAGTGCGAAAAGTGGTTTTTCCACACTAATACAAGTGCAAAAGTGGTTTCCTGCACCAACACAAGTGCGAAAAGTGGTTTTTCAACACTAACACACGTGCAAAAAGTGTTTTTTCCACACTAATACAAGTGCAAAAGTGGTTTCCTGCACCAACACAAGTGCGAAAAGTGGTTTTTCAACACTAACACAAGTGCAAAAAGTGTTTTTTCCACACTAATACAAGTGCAAAAGTGGTTTTTCCACACTAATACAAGTGCAAAAGTGGTTTCCTGCACCAAAACAAGTGCGAAAAGTGGTTTTTCAACACTAACACAAGTGCGAAAAGTGGTTTTTCAACACTAACACAAGTGCGAAAAGTGGTTTTTCAACACTAACACAGGTGCGAAAAGTGGTTTTTCAACACTAACACAAGTGCGAAAAGTGGTTTTTCCACACTAATACAAGTGCAAAAGTGGTTTCCTGCACCAACACAAGTGCGAAAAGTGGTTTTTCAACACTATCACAAGTGCAAAAAGTGTTTTTTCCACACTAACACAAGTGCAAAAGTGGTTTCCTGCACCAACACAAGTGCGAAAAGTGGTTTTTCAACACTAACGCAAGTGCAAAAAGTGTTTTTTCCACACTAATACAAGTGCAAAAGTGGTTTTTCCACACTAATACAAGTGCAAAAGTGGTTTCCTGCACCAAAACAAGTGCGAAAAGTGGTTTTTCATCACTAACACAAGTGCGAAAAGTGGTTTTTCAACACTAACACAAGTGCGAAAAGTGGTTTTTCAACACTGACACAAGTGCGAAAAGTGGTTTTTCCATAATAATACAAGTGCAAAAGTGGTTTCCTGCACCAACACAAGTGCGAAAAGTGGTTTTTCAACACTACCACAAGTGCGAAAAGGGGGTTTTCAACACTAACACAAGTGCGAAAAGTGGTTTTTCCACACTAATACAAGTGCAAAAGTAGTTTCCTGCACCAACACAAGTGCGAAAAGTGGTTTTTCAACATTATCACAAGTGCAAAAAGTGTTTTTTCCACACTAATACAAGTGCAAAAGTGGTTTCCTGCACCAACACAAGTGCGAAAAGTGGTTTTTCAACACTAACACAAGTGTGAAAAGTGGTTTTTCAACACTAACACAAGTGCGAAAAGTGGTTTTTCCACACTAATACAAGTGCAAAAGTGGTTTCCTGCACCAACACAAGTGCGAAAAGTGTTTTTTCAACACTAACACAAGTGCGAAAAGTGTTTTTTCAACACTATCACAAGTGCAAAAAGTGTTTTTTCCACACTAATTCAAGTGCAAAAGTGGTTTCCTGCACCAACACAAGTGCGAAAAGTGGTTTTTCAACACTAACACAAGTGCGAAAAGTGGTTTTTCAAAACTAACACAAGTGCGAAAACTGGTTTTTCAACACTATCACAAGTGCAAAAAGGGTTTTGTCCACACTAATACAAGTGCAAAAGTGGTTTCCTGCACCAACACAAGTGCGAAAAGTGGTTTTTCACCACTAACACAAGTGCGAAAAGTGGTTTTTCAACACTAACACAAGTGAGAAAAGTGGTTTTTCAACACTATCACAAGTGCAAAAAGTGTTTTTGCCACACTAATACAAGTGCAAAAGTGGTTTCCTGCACCAACACAAGTGCGAAAAGTGGTTTTACAACACTAACACAAGTGCAAAAAGTGGTTTTTCAACACTAACACAAGTGCGAAAAGTGGTTTTTCAACACTAACACAAGTGCGAAAAGTGTTTTTTCCACACTAATACAAGTGCAAAAGTGGTTTCCTGCACCAACACAAGTGCGAAAAGTGGTTTTTCAACACTAACACAAGTGCGAAAAGTGGTTTTTCAACACTAACACAAGTGCGAAAAGTGGTTTTTCCACACTTAATACAAGTGCAAAAATGGTTTCCTGCACCAACACAAGTGCGAAAAGTGGGTTTTCAACACTAACACAAGTGCGAAAAGTGGTTTTTCAACACTAACACAAGTGCGAAAAGTGTTTTTTCAACACTAACACAAGTGCGAAAAGTGGTTTTTCCATAATAATACAAGTGCAAAAGTGGTTTCCTGCACCAACACAAGTGCGAAAAGTGGTTTTTCAACATTATCACAAGTGCAAAAAGTGTTTTTTCCACACTAATACAAGTGCAAAAGTGGTTTCCTGCACCAACACAGTGCGAAAAGTGGTTTTTCAACACTAACACAAGTGTGAAAAGTGGTTTTTCAACACTAACACAAGTGCAAAAAGTGGTTTTTTCCACACTAATACAAGTGCAAAAGTGGTTTCCTGCACCAACACAAGTGCGAAAAGTGTTTTTTCAACACTAACACAAGTGCGAAAAGTGTTTTTTCAACACTATCACAAGTGCAAAAAGTGTTTTTTCCACACTAATTCAAGTGCAAAAGTGGTTTCCTGCACCAACACAAGTGCGAAAAGTGGTTTTTCAACACTAACACAAGTGCGAAAAGTGGTTTTTCAAAACTAACACAAGTGTGAAAAGTGGTTTTTCAACACTATCACAAGTGCAAAAAGGGTTTTTCCCACACTAATACAAGTGCAAAAGTGGTTTCCTGCACCAACACAAGTGCGAAAAGTGGTTTTTCAACACTAACACAAGTGCGAAAAGTGGTTTTTCAACACTAACACAAGTGCGAAAAGTGGTTTTTCCACACTTAATACAAGTGCAAAAGTGGTTTCCTGCACCAACACAAGTGCGAAAAGTGGTTTTTCAACACTAACACAAGTGCGAAATGTGGTTTTTCAACACTAACACAAGTGCGAAAAGTGGTTTTTCAACACTAACACAAGTGCGAAAAGTGGTTTTCCATAATAATACAAGTGCAAAAGTGGTTTCCTGCACCAACACAAGTGCGAAAAGTGGTTTTTCAACACGAACACAAGTGCAAAAAGTGGTTTTTCAACACTAACACAAGTGTGAAAAGTGGTTTTTCCACACTAATACAAGTGCAAAAGTGTTTTTTCCACACTAATACAAGTGCAAAAGTGGTTTCCTGCACCAACACAAGTGCGAAAAGTGGTTTTTCAACACTAGCACAAGTGCGAAAAGTGGTTTTTCAACACTAACACAAGTGCGAAAAGTGGTTTTTCAACAATAACACAAGTGCGAAAAGTGGTTTTTCAACACTATCACAAGTGCGAAAAGTGGTTTTTCAACACTAACACAAGTGCGAAAAGTGGTTTTTCAACACTAACACAAGTGAGAAAAGTGGTTTTTCAACACCAACACAAGTGCGAAAAGTGGTTTTTCAACACGAACACAAGTGCAAAAAGTGGTTTTTCAACACTAACACAAGTGTGAAAAGTGGTTTTTCCACACTAATACAAGTGCAAAAGTGTTTTTTCCACACTAATACAAGTGCAAAAGTGGTTTCCTGCACCAACACAAGTGCGAAAAGTGGTTTTTCAACACTAACACAAGTGCGAAAAGTGGTTTTTCAACACTAACACAAGTGCAAAAAGTGTTTTTTCCACACCAATACAAGTGCAAAAGTGGTTTCCTGCACCAACACAAGTGCGAAAAGTGGTTTTTCAACACTAACACAAGTGCGAAAAGTGTTTTTTCAACACTAACACAAGTGCAAAAAGTGTTTTTTCCACACCAATACAAGTGCAAAAGTGGTTTCCTGCACCAACACAAGTGCGAAAAGTGGTTTTTCAACACTAACACATGTGCGAAAAGTGGTTTTTCAACACTAACACAAGTGCAAAAAGTGTTTTTTCCACACCAATACAAGTGCAAAAGTGGTTTCCTGCACCAACACAAGTGCGAAAAGTGGTTTCCTGCACCAACACAAGTGCGAAAAGTGGTTTTTCAACACTAACACAAGTGTTAAAAGTGGTTTTTCAACACTAACACAAGTGCGAAAAGTGGTTTTTCAACACTAACACAAGTGCGAAAAGTGTTTTTTCCACACCAATACAAGTGCAAAAGTGGTTTCCTGCACCAACACAAGTGCGAAAAGTGGTTTTTCAACACTAACACAAGTGCGAAAAGTGGTTTTTCAACACTAACACAAGTGCGAAAAGTGGCTTTTCCACACTAATACAAGTGCAAAAGTGGTTTCCTGCACCAACACAAGTGCGAAAAGTGGTTTTTCAACACTAACACAAGTGCGAAAAGTGGTTTTTCCACACTAACACAAGTGCAAAAAGTGTTTTTTCCACACCAATACAAGTGCAGAAGTGGTTTCCTGCACCAACACAAGTGCGAAAAGTGGTTTTTCAACACTAACACAAGTGCGAAAAGTGGTTTTTCAACACTAACCTAAGTGCGAAAAGTGCTTTTTCAACACTAACACAAGTGCGAAAAGTGGTTTTTCCACACTAATACAAGTGCAAAAGTGGTTTCCTGCACCAACACAAGTGCGAAAAGTGGTTTTTCAACACTAACACACGTGCAAAAAGTGTTTTTTCCACACTAATACAAGTGCAAAAGTGGTTTCCTGCACCAACACAAGTGCGAAAAGTGGTTTTTCAACACTAACACAAGTGCAAAAAGTGTTTTTTCCACACTAATACAAGTGCAAAAGTGGTTTTTCCACACTAATACAAGTGCAAAAGTGGTTTCCTGCACCAAAACAAGTGCGAAAAGTGGTTTTTCAACACTAACACAAGTGCGAAAAGTGGTTTTTCAACACTAACACAAGTGCGAAAAGTGGTTTTTCAACACTAACACAGGTGCGAAAAGTGGTTTTTCAACACTAACACAAGTGCGAAAAGTGGTTTTTCCACACTAATACAAGTGCAAAAGTGGTTTCCTGCACCAACACAAGTGCGAAAAGTGGTTTTTCAACACTATCACAAGTGCAAAAAGTGTTTTTTCCACACTAACACAAGTGCAAAAGTGGTTTCCTGCACCAACACAAGTGCGAAAAGTGGTTTTTCAACACTAACGCAAGTGCAAAAAGTGTTTTTTCCACACTAATACAAGTGCAAAAGTGGTTTTTCCACACTAATACAAGTGCAAAAGTGGTTTCCTGCACCAAAACAAGTGCGAAAAGTGGTTTTTCATCACTAACACAAGTGCGAAAAGTGGTTTTTCAACACTAACACAAGTGCGAAAAGTGGTTTTTCAACACTGACACAAGTGCGAAAAGTGGTTTTTCCATAATAATACAAGTGCAAAAGTGGTTTCCTGCACCAACACAAGTGCGAAAAGTGGTTTTTCAACACTACCACAAGTGCGAAAAGGGGGTTTTCAACACTAACACAAGTGCGAAAAGTGGTTTTTCCACACTAATACAAGTGCAAAAGTGGTTTCCTGCACCAACACAAGTGCGAAAAGTGGTTTTTCAACATTATCACAAGTGCAAAAAGTGTTTTTTCCACACTAATACAAGTGCAAAAGTGGTTTCCTGCACCAACACAAGTGCGAAAAGTGGTTTTTCAACACTAACACAAGTGTGAAAAGTGGTTTTTCAACACTAACACAAGTGCGAAAAGTGGTTTTTCCACACTAATACAAGTGCAAAAGTGGTTTCCTGCACCAACACAAGTGCGAAAAGTGTTTTTTCAACACTAACACAAGTGCGAAAAGTGTTTTTTCAACACTATCACAAGTGCAAAAAGTGTTTTTTCCACACTAATTCAAGTGCAAAAGTGGTTTCCTGCACCAACACAAGTGCGAAAAGTGGTTTTTCAACACTAACACAAGTGCGAAAAGTGGTTTTTCAAAACTAACACAAGTGCGAAAACTGGTTTTTCAACACTATCACAAGTGCAAAAAGGGTTTTGTCCACACTAATACAAGTGCAAAAGTGGTTTCCTGCACCAACACAAGTGCGAAAAGTGGTTTTTCACCACTAACACAAGTGCGAAAAGTGGTTTTTCAACACTAACACAAGTGCGAAAAGTGGTTTTTCCACACTTAATACAAGTGCAAAAGTGGTTTCCTGCACCAACACAAGTGCGAAAAGTGGTTTTTCAACACTAACACAAGTGCGAAAAGTGGTTTTTCAACACTAACACAAGTGCGAAAAGTGGTTTTTCAACACTAACACAAGTGCGAAAAGTGGTTTTTCCATAATAATACAAGTGCAAAAGTGGTTTCCTGCACCAACACAAGTGCGAAAAGTGGTTTTTCAACACTAACACAAGTGCGAAAAGTGGTTTTTCAACACTAACACAAGTGCGAAAAGTGGTTTTTCCACACTAATACAAGTGCAAAAGTGGTTTCCTGCACCAACACAAGTGCGAAAAGTGTTTTTTCAACACTATCACAAGTGCAAAAAGTGTTTTTTCCACACTAATTCAAGTGCAAAAGTGGTTTCCTGCACCAACACAAGTGCGAAAAGTGGTTTTTCAACACTAACACAAGTGCGAAAAGTGGTTTTTCAAAACTAACACAAGTGCGAAAAGTGGTTTTTCAACACTATCACAAGTGCAAAAAGGGTTTTTTCCACACTAATACAAGTGCAAAAGTGGTTTCCTGCACCAACACAAGTGCGAAAAGTGGTTTTTCAACACTAACACAAGTGCGAAAATTGGTTTTTCAACACTAACACAAGTGCAAAAGTGGTTTCCTGCACCAACACAAGTGCGAAAAGTGGTTTTTCAACACTAACACAAGTGCGAAAAGTGGTTTTTCAACACTATCACAAGTGCAAAAAGTGTTTTTTCCACACTAATACAAGTGCAAAAGTGGTTTCCTGCACCAACACAAGTGCGAAAAGTTGTTTTTCAACACTAACACAAGTGCAAAAAGTGGTTTTTCAACACTAACACAAGTGTGAAAAGTGGTTTTTCCACACTAATACAAGTGCAAAACTGTTTTTTCCACACTAATACAAGTGCAAAAGTGGTTTCCTGCACCAACACAAGTGCGAAAAGTGGTTTTTCAACACTAACACAAGTGCGAAAAGTGGTTTTTCCACACTAATACAAGTGCAAAAGTGGTTTCCTGCACCAACACAAGTGCGAAAAGTGGTTTTTCAACACTAACACAAGTGCGAAAAGTGGTTTTTCAACACTATCACAAGTGCAAAAAGTGTTTTTTCCACACTAATACAAGTGCAAAAGTGGTTTCCTGCACCAACACAAGGGCGAAAAGTGGTTTTTCAACACTAACACAAGTGCGAAAAGTGGTTTTTCAACACTAACACAAGTGCGAAAAGTGGTTTTTCCACACTAATACAAGTGCAAAAGTGGTTTCCTGCACCAACACAAGTGCGAAAAGTGGTTTTTCAACACTAACACAAGTGCGAAAAGTGGTTTTTCAACACTATCACAAGTGCAAAAAGTGTTTTTTCCACACTAATACAAGTGCAAAAGTGGTTTCCTGCACCAACACAAGTGCGAAAAGTGGTTTTTCAACACTAACACAAGTGCAAAAAGTGGTTTTTCAACACTAACACAAGTGTGAAAAGTGGTTTTTCCACACTAATACAAGTGCAAAAGTGTTTTTTCCACACTAATACAAGTGCAAAAGTGGTTTCCTGCACCAACACAAGTGCGAAAAGTGGTTTTTCAACACTAACACAAGTGCAAAAAGTGGTTTTTCAACACTAACACAAGTGCGAAAAGTGGTTTTTCAACACTAACACAAGTGCGAAAAGTGTTTTTTCCACACTAATACAAGTGCAAAAGTGGTTTCCTGCACCAACACAAGTGCGAAAAGTGGTTTTTCAACACTAACACAAGTGCGAAAAGTGTTTTTTCAACACTATCACAAGTGCAAAAAGTGTTTTTTCAACACTAATACAAGTGCAAAAGTGGTTTCCTGCACCAACACAAGTGCGAAAAGTGGTTTTTCAACACTAACACAAGTGCGAAAAGTGGTTTTTCAACACTAACACAAGTGCGAAAAGTGGTTTTTCAACACTAACACAAGTGCGAAAAGTGTTTTTTCCACACTAATACAAGTGCAAAAGTGGTTTCCTGCACCAACACAAGTGCGAAAAGTGGTTTTTCAACACTAACACAAGTGCGAAAAGTGGTTTTTCAACACTAACACAAGTGCGAAAAGTGGTTTTTCCACACTAATACAAGTGCAAAAGTGGTTTCCTGCACCAACACAAGTGCGAAAAGTGGTTTTTCAACACTAACACAAGTGCGAAAAGTGCTTTTTCAACACTATCACAAGTGCAAAAAGTGTTTTTTCCACACTAATACAAGTGCAAAAGTGGTTTCCTGCACCAACACAAGTGCGAAAAGTGGTTTTTCAACACAAACACAAGTGCGAAAAGTGGTTTTTCAACACTAACACAAGTGCAAAAAGTGTTTTTTCCACACTAATACAAGTGCAAAAGTGGTTTCCTGCACCAACACAAGTGCGAAAAGTGGTTTCCTGGACCAACACAAGTGCGAAAAGTGGTTTTTCAACACTAACACAAGTGTGAAAAGTGGTTTTTCAACACTAACACAAGTGCGAAAAGTAGTTTTTCAACACTAATACAAGTGCGAAAAGTGTTTTTTCCACACCAATACAAGTGCAAAAGTGGTTTCCTGCACCAACCCAAGTGCGAAAAGTGGTTTTTCAACACTAACACAAGTGCGAAAAGTGGTTTTTCCACACTAACACAAGTGCAAAAAGTGTTTTTTCCACACCAATACAAGTGCAGAAGTGGTTACCTGCACCAACACAAGTGCGAAAAGTGGTTTTTCAACACTAACACAAGTGCGAAAAGTGGTTTTTCAACACTAACACAAGTGCGAAAAGTGGTTTTTCAACACTAACAAAAGTGCGAAAAGTGGTTTTCCACACTAATACAAGTGCAAAAGTGGTTTCCTGCACCAACACAAGTGCGAAAAGTGGTTTTTCAACACTAACACACGTGCAAAAAGTGTTTTTTCCACTCTAATACAAGTGCAAAAGTGGTTTCCTGCACCAACACAAGTGCGAAAAGTGGTTTTTCAACACTAACACAAGTGCAAAAAGTGTTTTTTCCACACTAATACAAGTGCAAAAGTGGTTTTTCCACACTAATACAAGTGCAAAAGTGGTTTCCTGCACCAAAACAAGTGCGAAAAGTGGTTTTTCAACACTAACACAAGTGCGAAAAGTGGTTTTTCAACACTAACACAAGTGCGAAAAGTGGTTTTTCAACACTAACACAAGTGCGAAAAGTGGTTTTTCAACACTAACACAGGTGCGAAAAGTGGTTTTTCAACACTAACACAAGTGCGAAAAGTGGTTTTTCCACACTAATACAAGTGCAAAAGTGGTTTCCTGCACCAACACAAGTGCGAAAAGTGGTTTTTCAACACTATCACAAGTGCAAAAAGTGTTTTTTCCACACTAACATAAGTGCAAAAGTGGTTTCCTGCACCAACACAAGTGCGAAAAGTGGTTTTTCAACACTAACACAAGTGCAAAAAGTGTTTTTCCACACTAATACAAGTGCAAAAGTGGTTTTTCCACACTAATACAAGTGCAAAAGTGGTTTCCTGCACCAAAACAAGTGCGAAAAGTGGTTTTTCATCACTAACACAAGTGCGAAAAGTGGTTTTTCAACACTAACACAAGTGCGAAAAGTGGTTTTTCAACACTAACACAAGTGCGAAAAGTGGTTTTTCCATAATAATACAAGTGCAAAAGTGGTTTCCTGCACCAACACAAGTGCGAAAAGTGGTTTTTCAACACTACCACAAGTGCGAAAAGTTGTTTTTCAACACTAACACAAGTGAGAAAAGTGGTTTTTCCACACTAATACAAGTGCAAAAGTGGTTTCCTGCACCAACACAAGTGCGAAAAGTGGTTTTTCAACACTAACACAAGTGCGAAAAGTGGTTTTTCAACACTAACACAAGTGCGAAAAGTGGTTTTTCCACACTAATACAAGTGCAAAAGTGGTTTCCTGCACCAACACAAGTGCGAAAAGTGTTTTTTCAACACTAACACAAGTGCGAAAAGTGTTTTTTCAACACTATCACAAGTGCAAAAAGTGTTTTTTCCACACTAATTCAAGTGCAAAAGTGGTTTCCTGCACCAACACAAGTGCGAAAAGTGGTTTTTCAACACTAACACAAGTGCGAAAAGTGGTTTTTCAAAACTAACACAAGTGCGAAAAGTGGTTTTTCAACACTATCACAGGTGCAAAAAGGGTTTTTTCCACACTAATACAAGTGCAAAAGTGGTTTCCTGCACCAACACAAGTGCGAAAAGTGGTTTTTCAACACTAACACAAGTGCGAAAAGTGGTTTTTCAACACTAACACAAGTGCAAAAGTGGTTTCCTGCACCAACACAAGTGCGAAAAGTGGTTTTTCAACACTAACACAAGTGCGAAAAGTGGTTTTCAACACTATCACAAGTGCAAAAAGTGTTTTTTCCACACTAATACAAGTGCAAAAGTGGTTTCCTGCACCAACACAAGTGCGAAAAGTTGTTTTTCAACACTAACACAAGTGCAAAAAGTGGTTTTTCAACACTAACACAAGTGTGAAAAGTGGTTTATCCACACTAATACAAGTGCAAAAGTGTTTTTTCCACACTAATACAAGTGCAAAAGTGGTTTCCTGCACCAACACAAGTGCGAAAAGTGGTTTTTCAACACTAACACAAGTGCGAAAAAGTAGTTTTTCAACCCTAACACAAGTGCGAAAAGTGGTTTTTCAACACTATCACAAGTGCGAAAAGTGGTTTTTCAACACTAACACAAGTGCGAAAAGTGGTTTTTCAACACTAACACAAGTGAGAAAAGTGTTTTTTCCACACTAATACAAGTGCAAAAGTGGTTTCCTGCACCAACACAAGTGCGAAATGTGGTTTTTCAACACTAACACAAGTGCGAAAAGTGGTTTTTCAAAACTAACACAAGTGCAAAAAGTGTTTTTTCCACACCAATACAAGTGCAAAAGTGGTTTCCTGCACCAACACAAGTGCGAAAAGTGGTTTTTCAACACTAACACAAGTGCGAAAAGTGTTTTTTCAACACTAACACAAGTGCAAAAAGTGTTTTTTCCACACCAATACAAGTGCAAAAGTGGTTTCCTGCACCAACACAAGTGCGAAAAGTGTTTTTTCAACACTAACACAAGTGCGAAAAGTGGTTTTTCAACACTAACACAAGTGCAAAAAGTGTTTTTTCCACACTAATACAAGTGCAAAAGTGGTTTCCTGCACCAACACAAGTGCGAAAAGTGGTTTCCTGCACCAACACAAGTGCGAAAAGTGGTTTTTCAACACTAACACAAGTGTGAAAAGTGGTTTTTCAACACTAACACAAGTGCGAAAAGTGGTTTTTCAACACTAACACAAGTGCAAAAAGTGTTTTTTCCACACTAATACAAGTGCAAAAGTGGTTTCCTGCACCAACACAAGTGCGAAAAGTGGTTTCCTGCACCAACACAAGTGCGAAAAGTGGTTTTTCAACACTAACACAAGTGTGAAAAGTGGTTTTTCAACACTAACACAAGTGCGAAAAGTGGTTTTTCAACACTAACACAAGTGCGAAAAGTGTTTTTTCCACACCAATACAAGTGCAAAAGTGGTTTCCTGCACCAACACAAGTGCGAAAAGTGGTTTTTCAACACTAACACAAGTGCGAAAAGTGGTTTTTCAACACTAACACAAGTGCGAAAAGTGGCTTTTCCACACTAATACAAGTGCAAAAGTGGTTTCCTGCACCAACACAAGTGCGAAAAGTGGTTTTTCAACACTAACACAATTGCGAAAAGTGGTTTTTCCACACTAACACAAGTGCAAAAAGTGTTTTTTCCACACCAATACAAGTGCAGAAGTGGTTTCCTGCACCAACACAAGTGCGAAAAGTGGTTTTTCAACACTAACACAATTGCGAAAAGTGGTTTTTCCACACTAACACAAGTGCAAAAAGTGTTTTTTCCACACCAATACAAGTGCAAAAGTGGTTTCCTGCACCAACACAAGTGCGAAAAGTGTTTTTTCAACACTATCACAAGTGCAAAAAGTGTTTTTTCCACACTAATTCAAGTGCAAAAGTGGTTTCCTGCACCAACACAAGTGCGAAAAGTGGTTTTTCAACACTAACACAAGTGCGAAAAGTGGTTTTTCAAAACTAACACAAGTGCGAAAAGTGGTTTTTCAACACTATCACAAGTGCAAAAAGGGTTTTTTCCACACTAATACAAGTGCAAAAGTGGTTTCCTGCACCAACACAAGTGCGAAAAGTGGTTTTTCAACACTAACACAAGTGCGAAAATTGGTTTTTCAACACTAACACAAGTGCAAAAGTGGTTTCCTGCACCAACACAAGTGCGAAAAGTGGTTTTTCAACACTAACACAAGTGCGAAAAGTGGTTTTTCAACACTATCACAAGTGCAAAAAGTGTTTTTTCCACACTAATACAAGTGCAAAAGTGGTTTCCTGCACCAACACAAGTGCGAAAAGTTGTTTTTCAACACTAACACAAGTGCAAAAAGTGGTTTTTCAACACTAACACAAGTGTGAAAAGTGGTTTTTCCACACTAATACAAGTGCAAAACTGTTTTTTCCACACTAATACAAGTGCAAAAGTGGTTTCCTGCACCAACACAAGTGCGAAAAGTGGTTTTTCAACACTAACACAAGTGCGAAAAGTGGTTTTTCCACACTAATACAAGTGCAAAAGTGGTTTCCTGCACCAACACAAGTGCGAAAAGTGGTTTTTCAACACTAACACAAGTGCGAAAAGTGGTTTTTCAACACTATCACAAGTGCAAAAAGTGTTTTTTCCACACTAATACAAGTGCAAAAGTGGTTTCCTGCACCAACACAAGGGCGAAAAGTGGTTTTTCAACACTAACACAAGTGCGAAAAGTGGTTTTTCAACACTAACACAAGTGCGAAAAGTGGTTTTTCCACACTAATACAAGTGCAAAAGTGGTTTCCTGTACCAACACAAGTGCGAAAAGTGGTTTTTCAACACTAACACAAGTGCGAAAAGTGGTTTTTCAACACTATCACAAGTGCAAAAAGTGTTTTTTCCACACTAATACAAGTGCAAAAGTGGTTTCCTGCACCAACACAAGTGCGAAAAGTGGTTTTTCAACACTAACACAAGTGCAAAAAGTGGTTTTTCAACACTAACACAAGTGTGAAAAGTGGTTTTTCCACACTAATACAAGTGCAAAAGTGTTTTTTCCACACTAATACAAGTGCAAAAGTGGTTTCCTGCACCAACACAAGTGCGAAAAGTGGTTTTTCAACACTAACACAAGTGCAAAAAGTGGTTTTTCAACACTAACACAAGTGCGAAAAGTGGTTTTTCAACACTAACACAAGTGCGAAAAGTGTTTTTTCCACACTAATACAAGTGCAAAAGTGGTTTCCTGCACCAACACAAGTGCGAAAAGTGGTTTTTCAACACTAACACAAGTGCGAAAAGTGTTTTTTCAACACTATCACAAGTGCAAAAAGTGTTTTTTCAACACTAATACAAGTGCAAAAGTGGTTTCCTGCACCAACACAAGTGCGAAAAGTGGTTTTTCAACACTAACACAAGTGCGAAAAGTGGTTTTTCAACACTAACACAAGTGCGAAAAGTGGTTTTTCAACACTAACACAAGTGCGAAAAGTGTTTTTTCCACACTAATACAAGTGCAAAAGTGGTTTCCTGCACCAACACAAGTGCGAAAAGTGGTTTTTCAACACTAACACAAGTGCGAAAAGTGGTTTTTCAACACTAACACAAGTGCGAAAAGTGGTTTTTCCACACTAATACAAGTGCAAAAGTGGTTTCCTGCACCAACACAAGTGCGAAAAGTGGTTTTTCAACACTAACACAAGTGCGAAAAGTGCTTTTTCAACACTATCACAAGTGCAAAAAGTGTTTTTTCCACACTAATACAAGTGCAAAAGTGGTTTCCTGCACCAACACAAGTGCGAAAAGTGGTTTTTCAACACAAACACAAGTGCGAAAAGTGGTTTTTCAACACTAACACAAGTGCAAAAAGTGTTTTTTCCACACTAATACAAGTGCAAAAGTGGTTTCCTGCACCAACACAAGTGCGAAAAGTGGTTTCCTGGACCAACACAAGTGCGAAAAGTGGTTTTTCAACACTAACACAAGTGTGAAAAGTGGTTTTTCAACACTAACACAAGTGCGAAAAGTAGTTTTTCAACACTAATACAAGTGCGAAAAGTGTTTTTTCCACACCAATACAAGTGCAAAAGTGGTTTCCTGCACCAACCCAAGTGCGAAAAGTGTTTTTTCAACACTAACACAAGTGCGAAAAGTGGTTTTTCCACACTAACACAAGTGCAAAAAGTGTTTTTTCCACACCAATACAAGTGCAGAAGTGGTTACCTGCACCAACACAAGTGCGAAAAGTGGTTTTTCAACACTAACACAAGTGCGAAAAGTGGTTTTTCAACACTAACACAAGTGCGAAAAGTGGTTTTTCAACACTAACAAAAGTGCGAAAAGTGGTTTTCCACACTAATACAAGTGCAAAAGTGGTTTCCTGCACCAACACAAGTGCGAAAAGTGGTTTTTCAACACTAACACACGTGCAAAAAGTGTTTTTTCCACTCTAATACAAGTGCAAAAGTGGTTTCCTGCACCAACACAAGTGCGAAAAGTGGTTTTTCAACACTAACACAAGTGCAAAAAGTGTTTTTTCCACACTAATACAAGTGCAAAAGTGGTTTTTCCACACTAATACAAGTGCAAAAGTGGTTTCCTGCACCAAAACAAGTGCGAAAAGTGGTTTTTCAACACTAACACAAGTGCGAAAAGTGGTTTTTCAACACTAACACAAGTGCGAAAAGTGGTTTTTCAACACTAACACAAGTGCGAAAAGTGGTTTTTCAACACTAACACAGGTGCGAAAAGTGGTTTTTCAACACTAACACAAGTGCGAAAAGTGGTTTTTCCACACTAATACAAGTGCAAAAGTGGTTTCCTGCACCAACACAAGTGCGAAAAGTGGTTTTTCAACACTATCACAAGTGCAAAAAGTGTTTTTTCCACACTAACATAAGTGCAAAAGTGGTTTCCTGCACCAACACAAGTGCGAAAAGTGGTTTTTCAACACTAACACAAGTGCAAAAAGTGTTTTTCCACACTAATACAAGTGCAAAAGTGGTTTTTCCACACTAATACAAGTGCAAAAGTGGTTTCCTGCACCAAAACAAGTGCGAAAAGTGGTTTTTCATCACTAACACAAGTGCGAAAAGTGGTTTTTCAACACTAACACAAGTGCGAAAAGTGGTTTTTCAACACTAACACAAGTGCGAAAAGTGGTTTTTCCATAATAATACAAGTGCAAAAGTGGTTTCCTGCACCAACACAAGTGCGAAAAGTGGTTTTTCAACACTACCACAAGTGCGAAAAGTTGTTTTTCAACACTAACACAAGTGAGAAAAGTGGTTTTTCCACACTAATACAAGTGCAAAAGTGGTTTCCTGCACCAACACAAGTGCGAAAAGTGGTTTTTCAACACTAACACAAGTGCGAAAAGTGGTTTTTCAACACTAACACAAGTGCGAAAAGTGGTTTTTCCACACTAATACAAGTGCAAAAGTGGTTTCCTGCACCAACACAAGTGCGAAAAGTGTTTTTTCAACACTAACACAAGTGCGAAAAGTGTTTTTTCAACACTATCACAAGTGCAAAAAGTGTTTTTTCCACACTAATTCAAGTGCAAAAGTGGTTTCCTGCACCAACACAAGTGCGAAAAGTGGTTTTTCAACACTAACACAAGTGCGAAAAGTGGTTTTTCAAAACTAACACAAGTGCGAAAAGTGGTTTTTCAACACTATCACAGGTGCAAAAAGGGTTTTTTCCACACTAATACAAGTGCAAAAGTGGTTTCCTGCACCAACACAAGTGCGAAAAGTGGTTTTTCAACACTAACACAAGTGCGAAAAGTGGTTTTTCAACACTAACACAAGTGCAAAAGTGGTTTCCTGCACCAACACAAGTGCGAAAAGTGGTTTTTCAACACTAACACAAGTGCGAAAAGTGGTTTTCAACACTATCACAAGTGCAAAAAGTGTTTTTTCCACACTAATACAAGTGCAAAAGTGGTTTCCTGCACCAACACAAGTGCGAAAAGTTGTTTTTCAACACTAACACAAGTGCAAAAAGTGGTTTTTCAACACTAACACAAGTGTGAAAAGTGGTTTATCCACACTAATACAAGTGCAAAAGTGTTTTTTCCACACTAATACAAGTGCAAAAGTGGTTTCCTGCACCAACACAAGTGCGAAAAGTGGTTTTTCAACACTAACACAAGTGCGAAAAGTAGTTTTTCAACCCTAACACAAGTGCGAAAAGTGGTTTTTCAACACTATCACAAGTGCGAAAAGTGGTTTTTCAACACTAACACAAGTGCGAAAAGTGGTTTTTCAACACTAACACAAGTGAGAAAAGTGTTTTTTCCACACTAATACAAGTGCAAAAGTGGTTTCCTGCACCAACACAAGTGCGAAATGTGGTTTTTCAACACTAACACAAGTGCGAAAAGTGGTTTTTCAAAACTAACACAAGTGCAAAAAGTGTTTTTTCCACACCAATACAAGTGCAAAAGTGGTTTCCTGCACCAACACAAGTGCGAAAAGTGGTTTTTCAACACTAACACAAGTGCGAAAAGTGTTTTTTCAACACTAACACAAGTGCAAAAAGTGTTTTTTCCACACCAATACAAGTGCAAAAGTGGTTTCCTGCACCAACACAAGTGCGAAAAGTGTTTTTTCAACACTAACACAAGTGCGAAAAGTGGTTTTTCAACACTAACACAAGTGCAAAAAGTGTTTTTTCCACACTAATACAAGTGCAAAAGTGGTTTCCTGCACCAACACAAGTGCGAAAAGTGGTTTCCTGCACCAACACAAGTGCGAAAAGTGGTTTTTCAACACTAACACAAGTGTGAAAAGTGGTTTTTCAACACTAACACAAGTGCGAAAAGTGGTTTTTCAACACTAACACAAGTGCAAAAAGTGTTTTTTCCACACTAATACAAGTGCAAAAGTGGTTTCCTGCACCAACACAAGTGCGAAAAGTGGTTTCCTGCACCAACACAAGTGCGAAAAGTGGTTTTTCAACACTAACACAAGTGTGAAAAGTGGTTTTTCAACACTAACACAAGTGCGAAAAGTGGTTTTTCAACACTAACACAAGTGCGAAAAGTGTTTTTTCCACACCAATACAAGTGCAAAAGTGGTTTCCTGCACCAACACAAGTGCGAAAAGTGGTTTTTCAACACTAACACAAGTGCGAAAAGTGGTTTTTCAACACTAACACAAGTGCGAAAAGTGGCTTTTCCACACTAATACAAGTGCAAAAGTGGTTTCCTGCACCAACACAAGTGCGAAAAGTGGTTTTTCAACACTAACACAATTGCGAAAAGTGGTTTTTCCACACTAACACAAGTGCAAAAAGTGTTTTTTCCACACCAATACAAGTGCAGAAGTGGTTTCCTGCACCAACACAAGTGCGAAAAGTGGTTTTTCAACACTAACACAAGTGCGAAAAGTGGTTTTTCAACACTAACACAAGTGCGAAAAGTGGTTTTTCAACACTAACACAAGTGCGAAAAGTGGTTTTTCAACACTAACCTAAGTGCGAAAAGTGGTTTTTCAACACTAACACAAGTGCGAAAAGTGGTTTTTCCACACTAATACAAGTGCAAAAGTGGTTTCCTGCACCAACACAAGTGCGAAAAGTGGTTTTTCAACACTAACACAAGTGCAAAAAGTGTTTTTTCCACACTAATACAAGTGCAAAAGTGGTTTTCCACACTAATACAAGTGCAAAAGTGGTTTCCTGCACCAAAACAAGTGCGAAAAGTGGTTTTTCAACACTAACACAAGTGCGAAAAGTGGTTTTTCAACACTAACACAAGTGCGAAAAGTGGTTTTTCAACACTAACACAGGTGCGAAAAGTGGTTTTTCAACACTAACACAAGTGCGAAAAGTGGTTTTTCCACACTAATACAAGTGCAAAAGTGGTTTCCTGCACCAACACAAGTGCGAAAAGTGGTTTTTCAACACTATCACAAGTGCGAAAAATGGTTTTTCCACACTAATACAAGTGCAAAAGTGGTTTCCTGCACCAACACAAGTGCGAAAAGTGGTTTTTCAACACTAACACAAGTGCGAAAAATGGTTTTTCCACACTAATACAAGTGCAAAAGTGGTTTCCTGCACCAACACAAGTGCGAAAAGTGGTTTTTCAACATTATCACAAGTGCAAAAAGTGTTTTTTCCACACTAATACAAGTGCAAAAGTGGTTTCCTGCACCATCACAAGTGCGAAAAGTGGTTTTTCAACACTAAGACATGTGCGAATTGTGGTTTTTCAACACTAACACAAGTGCGAAAAGTGGTTTTTCAACACTAACACAAGTGCGAAAAGTGGTTTTTCAACACTAACACAAGTGCGAAAAGTGGTTTTTCAACACTAACACAAGTGAGAAAAGTGGTTTTTCAACACTATCACAAGTGCAAAAAGTGTTTTTTCCACACTAATACAAGTGCAAAAGTGGTTTCCTGCACCAACACAAGTGCGAAAAGTGGTTTTTCAACACTAACACAAGTGCAAAAAGTGGTTTTTCAACACTATCACAAGTGCAAAAAGTGTTTTTTCCACACCAATACAAGTGCAAAAGTGGTTTCCTGCACCAACCCAAGTGCGAAAAGTGGTTTTTCAACACTAACACAAGTGCGAAAAGTGGTTTTTCCACACTAACACAAGTGCAAAAAGTGTTTTTTCCACACCAATACAAGTGCAGAAGTGGTTACCTGCACCAACACAAGTGCGAAAAGTGGTTTTTCAACACTAACACAAGTGCGAAAAGTGGTTTTTCAACACTAACACAAGTGCGAAAAGTGGTTTTTCAACACTAACAAAAGTGCGAAAAGTGGTTTTTCCACACTAATACAAGTGCAAAAGTGGTTTCCTGCACCAACACAAGTGCGAAAAGTGGTTTTTCAACACTAACACACGTGCAAAAAGTGTTTTTTCCACACTAATACAAGTGCAAAAGTGGTTTCCTGCACCAACACAAGTGCGAAAAGTGGTTTTTCAACACTAACACAAGTGCAAAAAGTGTTTTTTCCACACTAATACAAGTGCAAAAGTGGTTTTTCCACACTAATACAAGTGCAAAAGTGGTTTCCTGCACCAAAACAAGTGCGAAAAGTGGTTTTTCAACACTAACACAAGTGCGAAAAGTGGTTTTTCAACACTAACACAAGTGCGAAAAGTGGTTTTTCAACACTAACACAAGTGCGAAAAGTGGTTTTTCAACACTAACACAGGTGCGAAAAGTGGTTTTTCAACACTAACACAAGTGCGAAAAGTGGTTTTTCCACACTAATACAAGTGCAAAAGTGGTTTCCTGCACCAACACAAGTGCGAAAAGTGGTTTTTCAACACTATCACAAGTGCAAAAAGTGTTTTTTCCACACTAACATAAGTGCAAAAGTGGTTTCCTGCACCAACACAAGTGCGAAAAGTGTTTTTTCAACACTAACACAAGTGCAAAAAGTGTTTTTCCACACTAATACAAGTGCAAAAGTGGTTTTTCCACACTAATACAAGTGCAAAAGTGGTTTCCTGCACCAAAACAAGTGCGAAAAGTGGTTTTTCATCACTAACACAAGTGCGAAAAGTGGTTTTTCAACACTAACACAAGTGCGAAAAGTGGTTTTTCAACACTAACACAAGTGCGAAAAGTGGTTTTTCCATAATAATACAAGTGCAAAAGTGGTTTCCTGCACCAAAACAAGTGCGAAAAGTGGTTTTTCAACACTAACACAAGTGCGAAAAGTGTTTTTTCAACACTAACACAAGTGCAAAAAGTGTTTTTTCCACACCAATACAAGTGCAAAAGTGGTTTCCTGCACCAACACAAGTGCGAAAAGTGTTTTTTCAACACTAACACAAGTGCGAAAAGTGGTTTTTCAACACTAACACAAGTGCAAAAAGTGTTTTTTCCACACTAATACAAGTGCAAAAGTGGTTTCCTGCACCAACACAAGTGCGAAAAGTGGTTTCCTGCACCAACACAAGTGCGAAAAGTGGTTTTTCAACACTAACACAAGTGTGAAAAGTGGTTTTTCAACACTAACACAAGTGCGAAAAGTGGTTTTTCAACACTAACACAAGTGCAAAAAGTGTTTTTTCCACACTAATACAAGTGCAAAAGTGGTTTCCTGCACCAACACAAGTGCGAAAAGTGGTTTCCTGCACCAACACAAGTGCGAAAAGTGGTTTTTCAACACTAACACAAGTGTGAAAAGTGGTTTTTCAACACTAACACAAGTGCGAAAAGTGGTTTTTCAACACTAACACAAGTGCGAAAAGTGTTTTTTCCACACCAATACAAGTGCAAAAGTGGTTTCCTGCACCAACACAAGTGCGAAAAGTGGTTTTTCAACACTAACACAAGTGCGAAAAGTGGTTTTTCAACACTAACACAAGTGCGAAAAGTGGCTTTTCCACACCAATACAAGTGCAAAAGTGGTTTCCTGCACCAACACAAGTGCGAAAAGTGGTTTTTCAACACTAACACAATTGCGAAAAGTGGTTTTTCCACACTAACACAAGTGCAAAAAGTGTTTTTTCCACACCAATACAAGTGCAGAAGTGGTTTCCTGCACCAACACAAGTGCGAAAAGTGGTTTTTCAACACTAACACAAGTGCGAAAAGTGGTTTTTCAACACTAACACAAGTGCGAAAAGTGGTTTTTCAACACTAACACAAGTGCGAAAAGTGGTTTTTCAACACTAACCTAAGTGCGAAAAGTGGTTTTTCAACACTAACACAAGTGCGAAAAGTGGTTTTTCCACACTAATACAAGTGCAAAAGTGGTTTCCTGCACCAACACAAGTGCGAAAAGTGGTTTTTCAACACTAACACAAGTGCAAAAAGTGTTTTTTCCACACTAATACAAGTGCAAAAGTGGTTTTCCACACTAATACAAGTGCAAAAGTGGTTTCCTGCACCAAAACAAGTGCGAAAAGTGGTTTTTCAACACTAACACAAGTGCGAAAAGTGGTTTTTCAACACTAACACAAGTGCGAAAAGTGGTTTTTCAACACTAACACAGGTGCGAAAAGTGGTTTTTCAACACTAACACAAGTGCGAAAAGTGGTTTTTCCACACTAATACAAGTGCAAAAGTGGTTTCCTGCACCAACACAAGTGCGAAAAGTGGTTTTTCAACACTATCACAAGTGCGAAAAATGGTTTTTCCACACTAATACAAGTGCAAAAGTGGTTTCCTGCACCAACACAAGTGCGAAAAGTGGTTTTTCAACACTAACACAAGTGCGAAAAATGGTTTTTCCACACTAATACAAGTGCAAAAGTGGTTTCCTGCACCAACACAAGTGCGAAAAGTGGTTTTTCAACATTATCACAAGTGCAAAAAGTGTTTTTTCCACACTAATACAAGTGCAAAAGTGGTTTCCTGCACCATCACAAGTGCGAAAAGTGGTTTTTCAACACTAAGACATGTGCGAATTGTGGTTTTTCAACACTAACACAAGTGCGAAAAGTGGTTTTTCAACACTAACACAAGTGCGAAAAGTGGTTTTTCAACACTAACACAAGTGCGAAAAGTGGTTTTTCAACACTAACACAAGTGAGAAAAGTGGTTTTTCAACACTATCACAAGTGCAAAAAGTGTTTTTTCCACACTAATACAAGTGCAAAAGTGGTTTCCTGCACCAACACAAGTGCGAAAAGTGGTTTTTCAACACTAACACAAGTGCAAAAAGTGGTTTTTCAACACTATCACAAGTGCAAAAAGTGTTTTTTCCACACCAATACAAGTGCAAAAGTGGTTTCCTGCACCAACCCAAGTGCGAAAAGTGGTTTTTCAACACTAACACAAGTGCGAAAAGTGGTTTTTCCACACTAACACAAGTGCAAAAAGTGTTTTTTCCACACCAATACAAGTGCAGAAGTGGTTACCTGCACCAACACAAGTGCGAAAAGTGGTTTTTCAACACTAACACAAGTGCGAAAAGTGGTTTTTCAACACTAACACAAGTGCGAAAAGTGGTTTTTCAACACTAACAAAAGTGCGAAAAGTGGTTTTTCCACACTAATACAAGTGCAAAAGTGGTTTCCTGCACCAACACAAGTGCGAAAAGTGGTTTTTCAACACTAACACACGTGCAAAAAGTGTTTTTTCCACACTAATACAAGTGCAAAAGTGGTTTCCTGCACCAACACAAGTGCGAAAAGTGGTTTTTCAACACTAACACAAGTGCAAAAAGTGTTTTTTCCACACTAATACAAGTGCAAAAGTGGTTTTTCCACACTAATACAAGTGCAAAAGTGGTTTCCTGCACCAAAACAAGTGCGAAAAGTGGTTTTTCAACACTAACACAAGTGCGAAAAGTGGTTTTTCAACACTAACACAAGTGCGAAAAGTGGTTTTTCAACACTAACACAAGTGCGAAAAGTGGTTTTTCAACACTAACACAGGTGCGAAAAGTGGTTTTTCAACACTAACACAAGTGCGAAAAGTGGTTTTTCCACACTAATACAAGTGCAAAAGTGGTTTCCTGCACCAACACAAGTGCGAAAAGTGGTTTTTCAACACTATCACAAGTGCAAAAAGTGTTTTTTCCACACTAACATAAGTGCAAAAGTGGTTTCCTGCACCAACACAAGTGCGAAAAGTGTTTTTTCAACACTAACACAAGTGCAAAAAGTGTTTTTCCACACTAATACAAGTGCAAAAGTGGTTTTTCCACACTAATACAAGTGCAAAAGTGGTTTCCTGCACCAAAACAAGTGCGAAAAGTGGTTTTTCATCACTAACACAAGTGCGAAAAGTGGTTTTTCAACACTAACACAAGTGCGAAAAGTGGTTTTTCAACACTAACACAAGTGCGAAAAGTGGTTTTTCCATAATAATACAAGTGCAAAAGTGGTTTCCTGCACCAACACAAGTGCGAAAAGTGGTTTTTCAACACTACCACAAGTGCGAAAAGTTGTTTTTCAACACTAACACAAGTGCGAAAAGTGGTTTTTCCACACTAATACAAGTGCAAAAGTGGTTTCCTGCACCAACACAAGTGCGAAAAGTGGTTTTTCAACACTAACACAAGTGCGAAAAGTGGTTTTTCAACACTAACACAAGTGCGAAAAGTGGTTTTTCCACACTAATACAAGTGCAAAAGTGGTTTCCTGCACCAACACAAGTGCGAAAAGTGTTTTTTCAACACTAACACAAGTGCGAAAAGTGTTTTTTCAACACTATCACAAGTGCAAAAAGTGTTTTTTCCACACTAATTCAAGTGCAAAAGTGGTTTCCTGCACCAACACAAGTGCGAAAAGTGGTTTTTCAACACTAACACAAGTGCGAAAAGTGGTTTTTCAAAACTAACACAAGTGCGAAAAGTGGTTTTTCAACACTATCACAAGTGCAAAAAGGGTTTTTTCCACACTAATACAAGTGCAAAAGTGGTTTCCTGCACCAACACAAGTGCGAAAAGTGGTTTTTCAACACTAACACAAGTGCGAAAAGTGGTTTTTCAACACTAACACAAGTGCAAAAGTGGTTTCCTGCACCAACACAAGTGCGAAAAGTGGTTTTTCAACACTAACACAAGTGCGAAAAGTGGTTTTCAACACTATCACAAGTGCAAAAAGTGTTTTTTCCACACTAATACAAGTGCAAAAGTGGTTTCCTGCACCAACACAAGTGCGAAAAGTTGTTTTTCAACACTAACACAAGTGCAAAAAGTGGTTTTTCAACACTAACACAAGTGTGAAAAGTGGTTTTTCCACACTAATACAAGTGCAAAAGTGTTTTTTTCCACACTAATACAAGTGCAAAAGTGGTTTCCTGCACCAACACAAGTGCGAAAAGTGGTTTTTCAACACTAACACAAGTGCGAAAAGTAGTTTTTCAACACTAACACAAGTGCGAAAAGTGGTTTTTCAACACTATCACAAGTGCGAAAAGTGGTTTTTCAACACTAACACAAGTGCGAAAAGTGGTTTTTCAACACTAACACAAGTGAGAAAAGTGTTTTTTCCACACTAATACAAGTGCAAAAGTGGTTTCCTGCACCAACACAAGTGCGAAATGTGGTTTTTCAACACTAACACAAGTGCGAAAAGTGGTTTTTCAAAACTAACACAAGTGCAAAAAGTGTTTTTTCCACACCAATACAAGTGCAAAAGTGGTTTCCTGCACCAACACAAGTGCGAAAAGTGGTTTTTCAACACTAACACAAGTGCGAAAAGTGTTTTTTCAACACTAACACAAGTGCAAAAAGTGTTTTTTCCACACCAATACAAGTGCAAAAGTGGTTTCCTGCACCAACACAAGTGCGAAAAGTGGTTTTTCAACACTAACACAAGTGCGAAAAGTGGTTTTTCAACACTAACACAAGTGCAAAAAGTGTTTTTTCCACACTAATACAAGTGCAAAAGTGGTTTCCTGCACCAACACAAGTGCGAAAAGTGGTTTCCTGCACCAACACAAGTGCGAAAAGTGGTTTTTCAACACTAACACAAGTGTGAAAAGTGGTTTTTCAACACTAACACAAGTGCGAAAAGTGGTTTTTCAACACTAACACAAGTGCGAAAAGTGTTTTTTCCACACCAATACAAGTGCAAAAGTGGTTTCCTGCACCAACACAAGTGCGAAAAGTGGTTTTTCAACACTAACACAAGTGCGAAAAGTGGTTTTTCAACACTAACACAAGTGCGAAAAGTGGCTTTTCCACACTAATACAAGTGCAAAAGTGGTTTCCTGCACCAACACAAGTGCGAAAAGTGGTTTTTCAACACTAACACAATTGCGAAAAGTGGTTTTTCCACACTAACACAAGTGCAAAAAGTGTTTTTTCCACACCAATACAAGTGCAGAAGTGGTTTCCTGCACCAACACAAGTGCGAAAAGTGGGTTTTCAACACTAACACAAGTGCGAAAAGTGGTTTTTCAACACTAACACAAGTGCGAAAAGTGGTTTTTCAACACTAACCTAAGTGCGAAAAGTGGTTTTTCAACACTAACACAAGTGCGAAAAGTGGTTTTTCCACACTAATACAAGTGCAAAAGTGGTTTCCTGCACCAACACAAGTGCGAAAAGTGGTTTTTCAACACTAACACAAGTGCAAAAAGTGTTTTTTCCACACTAATACAAGTGCAAAAGTGGTTTTTCCACACTAATACAAGTGCAAAAGTGGTTTCCTGCACCAAAACAAGTGCGAAAAGTGGTTTTTCAACACTAACACAAGTGCGAAAAGTGGTTTTTCAACACTAACACAAGTGCGAAAAGTGGTTTTTCAACACTAACACAGGTGCGAAAAGTGGTTTTTCAACACTAACACAAGTGCGAAAAGTGGTTTTTCCACACTAATACAAGTGCAAAAGTGGTTTCCTGCACCAACACAAGTGCGAAAAGTGGTTTTTCAACACTATCACAAGTGCGAAAAATGGTTTTTCCACACTAATACAAGTGCAAAAGTGGTTTCCTGCACCAACACAAGTGCGAAAAGTGGTTTTTCAACACTAACACAAGTGCGAAAAATGGTTTTTCCACACTAATACAAGTGCAAAAGTGGTTTCCTGCACCAACACAAGTGCGAAAAGTGGTTTTTCAACATTATCACAAGTGCAAAAAGTGTTTTTTCCACACTAATACAAGTTCAAAAGTGGTTTCCTGCACCGACACAAGTGCGAAAAGTGGTTTTTTAACACTAAGACATGTGCGAATTGTGGTTTTTCAACACTAACACAAGTGCGAAAAGTGGTTTTTCAACACTAACACAAGTGCGAAAAGTGGTTTTTCAACACTAACACAAGTGCGAAAAGTGGTTTTTCAACACTAACACAAGTGAGAAAAGTGGTTTTTCAACACTATCACAAGTGCAAAAAGTGTTTTTTCCACACTAATACAAGTGCAAAAGTGGTTTCCTGCACCAACACAAGTGCGAAAAGTGGTTTTTCAACACTAACACAAGTGCAAAAAGTGGTTTTTCAACACTAACACAAGTGCGAAAAGTGGTTTTTCAACACTAACACAAGTGCGAAAAGTGTTTTTTCCACACTAATACAAGTGCAAAAGTGGTTTCCTGCACCAACACAAGTGCGAAAAGTGGTTTTTCAACACTAACACAAGTGCGAAAAGTGGTTTTTCAACACTAACACAAGTGCGAAAAGTGGTTTTCCACACTTAATACAAGTGCAAAAGTGGTTTCCTGCACCAACACAAGTGCGAAAAGTGGTTTTTCAACACTAACACAAGTGCGAAAAGTGGTTTTTCAACACTAACACAAGTGCGAAAAGTGGTTTTTCCATAATAATACAAGTGCAAAAGTGGTTTCCTGCACCAACACAAGTGCGAAAAGTGGTTTTTCAACATTATCACAAGTGCAAAAAGTGTTTTTTCCACACTAATACAAGTGCAAAAGTGGTTTCCTGCACCAACACAAGTGCGAAAAGTGGTTTTTCAACACTAACACAAGTGCGAAAAGTGGTTTTTCAACACTAACACAAGTGCGAAAAGTGGTTTTTCCACACTAATACAAGTGCAAAAGTGGTTTCCTGCACCAACACAAGTGCGAAAAGTGTTTTTTCAACACTAACACAAGTGCGAAAAGTGTTTTTTCAACACTATCACAAGTGCAAAAAGTGTTTTTTCCACACTAATTCAAGTGCAAAAGTGGTTTCCTGCACCAACACAAGTGCGAAAAGGGGTTTTTCAACACTAACACAAGTGCGAAAAGTGGTTTTTCAAAACTAACACAAGTGCGAAAAGTGGTTTTTCAACACTATCACAAGTGCAAAAAGGGTTTTTTCCACACTAATACAAGTGCAAAAGTGGTTTCCTGCACCAACACAAGTGCGAAAAGTGGTTTTTCAACACTAACACAAGTGCGAAAAGTGGTTTTTCAACACTAACACAAGTGCAAAAGTGGTTTCCTGCACCAACACAAGTGCGAAAAGTGGTTTTTCAACACTAACACAAGTGCGAAAAGTGGTTTTTCAACACTATCACAAGTGCAAAAAGTGTTTTTTCCACACTAATACAAGTGCAAAAGTGGTTTCCTGCACCAACACAAGTGCGAAAAGTGGTTTTTCAACACTAACACAAGTGCAAAAAGTGGTTTTTCAACACTAACACAAGTGCGAAAAGTGGTTTTTCAACACTAACACAAGTGCGAAAAGTGTTTTTTCCACACTAATACAAGTGCAAAAGTGGTTTCCTGCACCAACACAAGTGCGAAAAGTGCTTTTCAACACTAACACAAGTGCGAAAAGTGGTTTTTCAACACTAACACAAGTGCGAAAAGTGTTTTTTCCACACTTAATACAAGTGCAAAAGTGGTTTCCTGCACCAACACAAGTGCGAAAAGTGGTTTTTCAACACTAACACAAGTGCGAAAAGTGGTTTTTCAAAACTAACACAAGTGCGAAAAGTGGTTTTTCAACACTATCACAAGTGCAAAAAGGGTTTTTTCCACACTAATACAAGTGCAAAAGTGGTTTCCTGCACCAACACAAGTGCGAAAAGTGGTTTTTCAACACTAACACAAGTGCGAAAAGTGGTTTTTCAACACTAACACAAGTGCAAAAGTGGTTTCCTGCACCAACACAAGTGCGAAAAATTGTTTTTCAACACTAACACAAGTGCAAAAAGTGGGTTTTCAACACTAACACAAGTGTGAAAAGTGGTTTTTCCACACTAATACAAGTGCAAAAAGTGTTTTTTCCACACTAATACAAGTGCAAAAGTGGTTTCCTGCACCAACACAAGTGCGAAAAGTTGTTTTTCAACACTAACACAAGTGCAAAAAGTGGGTTTTCAACACTAACACAAGTGTGAAAAGTGGTTTTTCCACACTAATACAAGTGCAAAAGTGTTTTTTCCACACTAATACAAGTGCAAAAGTGGTTTCCTGCACCAACACAAGTGCGAAAAGTGGTTTTTCAACACTAACACAAGTGCGAAAAGTGGTTTTTCCACACTAATACAAGTGCAAAAGTGGTTTCCTGCACCAACACAAGTGCGAAAAGTGGTTTTTCAACATTAACACAAGTGAGACAAGTGTTTTTTCAACACTATCACAAGTGAGAAAAGTGTTTTTTCAACACTATCACAAGTGCAAAAAGTGTTTTTTCCACACTAATACAAGTGCAAAAGTGGTTTCCTGCACCAACACAAGTGCGAAAAGTGGTTTTTCAAAACTAACACAAGTGCGAAAAGTGGTTTTTCAACACTATCACAAGTGCAAAAAGGGTTTTTTCCACACTAATACAAGTGCAAAAGTGGTTTCCTGCACCAACACAAGTGCGAAAAGTGGTTTTTCAACACTAACACAAGTGCGAAAAGTGGTTTTTCAACACTAACACAAGTGCAAAAGTGGTTTCCTACACCAACACAAGTGCGAAAAGTGGTTTTTCAACACTAACACAAGTGCGAAAAGTGGTTTTTCAACACTATCACAAGTGCAAAAAGTGTTTTTTCCACACTAATACAAGTGCAAAAGTGGTTTCCTGCACCAACACAAGTGCGAAAAGTGGTTTTTCAACACTAACACAAGTGCAAAAAGTGGTTTTTCAACACTAACACAAGTGCGAAAAGTGGTTTTTCAACACTAACACAAGTGCGAAAAGTGTTTTTTCCACACTAATACAAGTGCAAAAGTGGTTTCCTGCACCAACACAAGTGCGAAATGTGCTTTTCAACACTAACACAAGTGCGAAAAGTGGTTTTTCAACACTAACACAAGTGCGAAAAGTGGTTTTTCCACACTTAATACAAGTGCAAAAGTGGTTTCCTGCACCAACACAAGTGCGAAAAGTGGTTTTTCAACACTAACACAAGTGCGAAAAGTGGTTTTTCAACACTAACACAAGTGCGAAAAGTGGTTTTTCAACACTAACACAAGTGCGAAAAGTGGTTTTTCCACAATAATACAAGTGCAAAAGTGGTTTCCTGCACCAACACAAGTGCGAAAAGTGGTTTTTCAACATTATCACAAGTGCAAAAAGTGTTTTTTCCACACTAATACAAGTGCAAAAGTGGTTTCCTGCACCAACACAAGTGCGAAAACTGGTTTTTCAACACTAACACAAGTGCGAAAAGTGGTTTTTCAACAATAACACAAGTGCGAAAAGTGGTTTTTCCACACTAATACAAGTGCAAAAGTGGTTTCCTGCACCAACACAAGTGCGAAAAGTGTTTTTTCAACACTAACACAAGTGCGAAAAGTGTTTTTTCAACACTATCACAAGTGCAAAAAGTGTTTTTTCCACACTAATTCAAGTGCAAAAGTGGTTTCCTGCACCAACACAAGTGCGAAAAGTGGTTTTTCAACACTAACACAAGTGCGAAAAGTGGTTTTTCAAAACTAACACAAGTGCGAAAAGTGGTTTTTCAACACTATCACAAGTGCAAAAAGGGTTTTTTCCACACTAATACAAGTGCAAAAGTGGTTTCCTGCACCAACACAAGTGCGAAAAGTGGTTTTTCAACACTAACACAAGTGCGAAAAGTGGTTTTTCAACACTAACACAAGTGCAAAAGTGGTTTCCTGCACCAACACAAGTGCGAAAAGTGGTTTTTCAACACTAACACAAGTGCGAAAAGTGGTTTTTCAACACTATCACAAGTGCAAAAAGTGTTTTTTCCACACTAATACAAGTGCAAAAGTGGTTTCCTGCACCAACACAAGTGCGAAAAGTTGTTTTTCAACACTAACACAAGTGCAAAAAGTGGGTTTTCAACACTAACACAAGTGTGAAAAGTGGTTTTTCCATAATAATACAAGTGCAAAAGTGGTTTCCTGCACCAACACAAGTGCGAAAAGTGGTTTTTCAACATTATCACAAGTGCAAAAAGTGTTTTTTCCACACTATTACAAGTGCAAAAGTGGTTTCCTGCACCAACACAAGTGCGAAAAGTGGTTTTTCAACACTAACACAAGTGCGAAAAGTGGTTTTTCAACACTAACACAAGTGCGAAAAGTGGTTTTTCCACACTAATACAAGTGCAAAAGTGGTTTCCTGCACCAACACAAGTGCGAAAAGTGTTTTTTCAACACTAACACAAGTGCGAAAAGTGTTTTTTCAACACTATCACAAGTGCAAAAAGTGTTTTTTCCACACTAATTCAAGTGCAAAAGTGGTTTCCTGCACCAACACAAGTGCGAAAAGGGGTTTTTCAACACTAACACAAGTGCGAAAAGTGGTTTTTCAAAACTAACACAAGTGCGAAAAGTGGTTTTTCAACACTATCACAAGTGCAAAAAGGGTTTTTTCCACACTAATACAAGTGCAAAAGTGGTTTCCTGCACCAACACAAGTGCGAAAAGTGGTTTTTCAACACTAACACAAGTGCGAAAAGTGGTTTTTCAACACTAACACAAGTGCAAAAGTGGTTTCCTGCACCAACACAAGTGCGAAAAGTGGTTTTTCAACACTAACACAAGTGCGAAAAGTGGTTTTTCAACACTATCACAAGTGCAAAAAGTGTTTTTTCCACACTAATACAAGTGCAAAAGTGGTTTCCTGCACCAACACAAGTGCGAAAAGTGGTTTTTCAACACTAACACAAGTGCAAAAAGTGGTTTTTCAACACTAACACAAGTGCGAAAAGTGGTTTTTCAACACTAACACAAGTGCGAAAAGTGTTTTTTCCACACTAATACAAGTGCAAAAGTGGTTTCCTGCACCAACACAAGTGCGAAAAGTGCTTTTCAACACTAACACAAGTGCGAAAAGTGGTTTTTCAACACTAACACAAGTGCGAAAAGTGTTTTTTCCACACTTAATACAAGTGCAAAAGTGGTTTCCTGCACCAACACAAGTGCGAAAAGTGGTTTTTCAACACTAACACAAGTGCGAAAAGTGGTTTTTCAAAACTAACACAAGTGCGAAAAGTGGTTTTTCAACACTATCACAAGTGCAAAAAGGGTTTTTTCCACACTAATACAAGTGCAAAAGTGGTTTCCTGCACCAACACAAGTGCGAAAAGTGGTTTTTCAACACTAACACAAGTGCGAAAAGTGGTTTTTCAACACTAACACAAGTGCAAAAGTGGTTTCCTGCACCAACACAAGTGCGAAAAGTTGTTTTTCAACACTAACACAAATGCAAAAAGTGGGTTTTCAACACTAACACAAGTGTGAAAAGTGGTTTTTCCACACTAATACAAGTGCAAAAAGTGTTTTTTCCACACTAATACAAGTGCAAAAGTGGTTTCCTGCACCAACACAAGTGCGAAAAGTTGTTTTTCAACACTAACACAAGTGCAAAAAGTGGGTTTTCAACACTAACACAAGTGTGAAAAGTGGTTTTTCCACACTAATACAAGTGCAAAAGTGTTTTTTCCACACTAATACAAGTGCAAAAGTGGTTTCCTGCACCAACACAAGTGCGAAAAGTGGTTTTTCAACACTAACACAAGTGCGAAAAGTGGTTTTTCCACACTAATACAAGTGCAAAAGTGGTTTCCTGCACCAACACAAGTGCGAAAAGTGGTTTTTCAACATTAACACAAGTGAGAAAAGTGTTTTTTCAACACTATCACAAGTGAGAAAAGTGTTTTTTCAACACTATCACAAGTGCAAAAAGTGTTTTTTCCACACTAATACAAGTGCAAAAGTGGTTTCCTGCACCAACACAAGTGCGAAAAGTGGTTTTTCAAAACTAACACAAGTGCGAAAAGTGGTTTTTCAACACTATCACAAGTGCAAAAAGGGTTTTTTCCACACTAATACAAGTGCAAAAGTGGTTTCCTGCACCAACACAAGTGCGAAAAGTGGTTTTTCAACACTAACACAAGTGCGAAAAGTGGTTTTTCAACACTAACACAAGTGCAAAAGTGGTTTCCTGCACCAACACAAGTGCGAAAAGTGGTTTTTCAACACTAACACAAGTGCGAAAAGTGGTTTTTCAACACTATCACAAGTGCAAAAAGTGTTTTTTCCACACTAATACAAGTGCAAAAGTGGTTTCCTGCACCAACACAAGTGCGAAAAGTGGTTTTTCAACACTAACACAAGTGCAAAAAGTGGTTTTTCAACACTAACACAAGTGCGAAAAGTGGTTTTTCAACACTAACACAAGTGCGAAAAGTGTATTTTCCACACTAATACAAGTGCAAAAGTGGTTTCCTGCACCAACACAAGTGCGAAATGTGCTTTTCAACACTAACACAAGTGCGAAAAGTGGTTTTTCAACACTAACACAAGTGCGAAAAGTGGTTTTTCCACACTTAATACAAGTGCAAAAGTGGTTTCCTGCACCAACACAAGTGCGAAAAGTGGTTTTTCAACACTAACACAAGTGCGAAAAGTGGTTTTTCAACACTAACACAAGTGCGAAAAGTGGTTTTTCAACACTAACACAAGTGCGAAAAGTGGTTTTTCCACAATAATACAAGTGCAAAAGTGGTTTCCTGCACCAACACAAGTGCGAAAAGTGGTTTTTCACATTATCACAAGTGCAAAAAGTGTTTTTTCCACACTAATACAAGTGCAAAAGTGGTTTCCTGCACCAACACAAGTGCGAAAACTGGTTTTTCAACACTAACACAAGTGCGAAAAGTGGTTTTTCAACAATAACACAAGTGCGAAAAGTGGTTTTTCCACACTAATACAAGTGCAAAAGTGGTTTCCTGCACCAACACAAGTGCGAAAAGTGTTTTTTCAACACTAACACAAGTGCGAAAAGTGTTTTTTCAACACTATCACAAGTGCAAAAAGTGTTTTTTCCACACTAATTCAAGTGCAAAAGTGGTTTCCTGCACCAACACAAGTGCGAAAAGTGGTTTTTCAACACTAACACAAGTGCGAAAAGTGGTTTTTCAAAACTAACACAAGTGCGAAAAGTGGTTTTTCAACACTATCACAAGTGCAAAAAGGGTTTTTTCCACACTAATACAAGTGCAAAAGTGGTTTCCTGCACCAACACAAGTGCGAAAAGTGGTTTTTCAACACTAACACAAGTGCGAAAAGTGGTTTTTCAACACTAACACAAGTGCAAAAGTGGTTTCCTGCACCAACACAAGTGCGAAAAGTGGTTTTTCAACACTAACACAAGTGCGAAAAGTGGTTTTTCAACACTATCACAAGTGCAAAAAGTGTTTTTTCCACACTAATACAAGTGCAAAAGTGGTTTCCTGCACCAACACAAGTGCGAAAAGTTGTTTTTCAACACTAACACAAGTGCAAAAAGTGGGTTTTCAACACTAACACAAGTGTGAAAAGTGGTTTTTCCACACTAATACAAGTGCAAAAGTGTTTTTTCCACACTAATACAAGTGCAAAAGTGGTTTCCTGCACCAACACAAGTGCGAAAAGTGGTTTTTCAACACTAACACAAGTGCGAAAAGTGGTTTTTCCACACTAATACAAGTGCAAAAGTGGTTTCCTGCACCAACACAAGTGCGAAAAGTGGTTTTTCAACACTAACACAAGTGCAAAAAGTGTTTTTTCCACACTAATACAAGTGCAAAAGTGGTTTTTCCACACTAATACAAGTGCAAAAGTGGTTTCCTGCACCAAAACAAGTGCGAAAAGTGGTTTTTCAACACTAACACAAGTGCGAAAAGTGGTTTTTCAACACTAACACAAGTGCGAAAAGTGGTTTTTCAACACTAACACAGGTGCGAAAAGTGGTTTTTCAACACTAACACAAGTGCGAAAAGTGGTTTTTCCACACTAATACAAGTGCAAAAGTGGTTTCCTGCACCAACACAAGTGCGAAAAGTGGTTTTTCAACACTATCACAAGTGCGAAAAATGGTTTTTCCACACTAATACAAGTGCAAAAGTGGTTTCCTGCACCAACACAAGTGCGAAAAGTGGTTTTTCAACACTAACACAAGTGCGAAAAATGGTTTTTCCACACTAATACAAGTGCAAAAGTGGTTTCCTGCACCAACACAAGTGCGAAAAGTGGTTTTTCAACATTATCACAAGTGCAAAAAGTGTTTTTTCCACACTAATACAAGTGCAAAAGTGGTTTCCTGCACCAACACAAGTGCGAAAAGTGGTTTTTCAACACTAAGACATGTGCGAATTGTGGTTTTTCAACACTAACACAAGTGCGAAAAGTGGTTTTTCAACACTAACACAAGTGCGAAAAGTGGTTTTTCAACACTAACACAAGTGCGAAAAGTGGTTTTTCAACACTAACACAAGTGAGAAAAGTGGTTTTTCAACACTATCACAAGTGCAAAAAGTGTTTTTTCCACACTAATACAAGTGCAAAAGTGGTTTCCTGCACCAACACAAGTGCGAAAAGTGGTTTTTCAACACTAACACAAGTGCAAAAAGTGGTTTTTCAACACTAACACAAGTGCGAAAAGTGGTTTTTCAACACTAACACAAGTGCGAAAAGTGTTTTTTCCACACTAATACAAGTGCAAAAGTGGTTTCCTGCACCAACACAAGTGCGAAAAGTGGTTTTTCAACACTAACACAAGTGCGAAAAGTGGTTTTTCAACACTAACACAAGTGCGAAAAGTGGTTTTCCACACTTAATACAAGTGCAAAAGTGGTTTCCTGCACCAACACAAGTGCGAAAAGTGGTTTTTCAACACTAACACAAGTGCGAAAAGTGGTTTTTCAACACTAACACAAGTGCGAAAAGTGGTTTTTCCATAATAATACAAGTGCAAAAGTGGTTTCCTGCACCAACACAAGTGCGAAAAGTGGTTTTTCAACATTATCACAAGTGCAAAAAGTGTTTTTTCCACACTAATACAAGTGCAAAAGTGGTTTCCTGCACCAACACAAGTGCGAAAAGTGGTTTTTCAACACTAACACAAGTGCGAAAAGTGGTTTTTCAACACTAACACAAGTGCGAAAAGTGGTTTTTCCACACTAATACAAGTGCAAAAGTGGTTTCCTGCACCAACACAAGTGCGTAAAGTGTTTTTTCAACACTAACACAAGTGCGAAAAGTGTTTTTTCAACACTATCACAAGTGCAAAAAGTGTTTTTTCCACACTAATTCAAGTGCAAAAGTGGTTTCCTGCACCAACACAAGTGCGAAAAGGGGTTTTTCAA
The DNA here is from genome assembly GCF_964187855.1 of Myxine glutinosa. Lineage (NCBI taxonomy): Eukaryota > Metazoa > Chordata > Myxini > Myxiniformes > Myxinidae > Myxine > Myxine glutinosa. The sequence continues at coordinate 69,234 of NW_027616889.1, read as the reverse complement.
CACTAACACAAGTGCGAAAAGTGGTTTTTCAAAACTAACACAAGTGCGAAAAGTGGTTTTTCAACACTATCACAAGTGCAAAAAGGGTTTTTTCCACACTAATACAAGTGCAAAAGTGGTTTCCTGCACCAACACAAGTGCGAAAAGTGGTTTTTCAACACTAACACAAGTGCGAAAAGTGGTTTTTCAACACTAACACAAGTGCAAAAGTGGTTTCCTGCACCAACACAAGTGCGAAAAGTGGTTTTTCAACACTAACACAAGTGCGAAAAGTGGTTTTTCAACACTATCACAAGTGCAAAAAGTGTTTTTTCCACACTAATACAAGTGCAAAAGTGGTTTCCTGCACCAACACAAGTGCGAAAAGTGGTTTCCTGCACCAACACAAGTGCGAAAAGTGCTTTTCAACACCAGCACAAGTGCGAAAAGTGGTTTTTCAACACTAACACAAGTGCGAAAAGTGTTTTTTCCACACTTAATACAAGTGCAAAAGTGGTTTCCTGCACCAACACAAGTGCGAAAAGTGGTTTTTCAACACTAACACAAGTGCGAAAAGTGGTTTTTCAAAACTAACACAAGTGCGAAAAGTGGTTTTTCAACACTATCACAAGTGCAAAAAGGGTTTTTTCCACACTAATACAAGTGCAAAAGTGGTTTCCTGCACCAACACAAGTGCGAAAAGTGGTTTTTCAACACTAACACAAGTGCGAAAAGTGGTTTTTCAACACTAACACAAGTGCAAAAGTGGTTTCCTGCACCAACACAAGTGCGAAAAGTGGTTTTTCAACACTAACACAAGTGCGAAAAGTGGTTTTTCAACACTATCACAAGTGCAAAAAGTGTTTTTTCCACACTAATACAAGTGCAAAAGTGGTTTCCTGCACCAACACAAGTGCGAAAAGTTGTTTTTCAACACTAACACAAGTGCAAAAAGTGGGTTTTCAACACTAACACAAGTGTGAAAAGTGGTTTTTCCACACTAATACAAGTGCAAAAGTGTTTTTTCCACACTAATACAAGTGCAAAAGTGGTTTCCTGCACCAACACAAGTGCGCAAAGTGGTTTTTCAACACTAACACAAGTGCGAAAAGTGGTTTTTCCACACTAATACAAGTGCAAAAGTGGTTTCCTGCACCAACACAAGTGCGAAAAGTGGTTTTTCAACATTAACACAAGTGAGAAAAGTGTTTTTTCAACACTATCACAAGTGAGAAAAGTGTTTTTTCAACACTATCACAAGTGCAAAAAGTGTTTTTTCCACACTAATACAAGTGCAAAAGTGGTTTCCTGCACCAACACAAGTGCGAAAAGTGGTTTTTCAACACTAACACAAGTGCAAAAAGTGGTTTTTCAACACTAACACAAGTGCGAAAAGTGGTTTTTCAACACTAACACAAGTGCGAAAAGTGTTTTTTCCACACTAATACAAGTGCAAAAGTGGTTTCCTGCACCAACACAAGTGCGAAAAGTGGTTTTTCAACACTAACACAAGTGCGAAAAGTGGTTTTTCAACACTAACACAAGTGCGAAAAGTGGTTTTCCACACTTAATACAAGTGCAAAAGTGGTTTCCTGCACCAACACAAGTGCGAAAAGTGGTTTTTCAACACTAACACAAGTGCGAAAAGTGGTTTTTCAACACTAACACAAGTGCGAAAAGTGGTTTTTCCATAATAATACAAGTGCAAAAGTGGTTTCCTGCACCAACACAAGTGCGAAAAGTGGTTTTTCAACATTATCACAAGTGCAAAAAGTGTTTTTTCCACACTAATACAAGTGCAAAAGTGGTTTCCTGCACCAACACAAGTGCGAAAAGTGGTTTTTCAACACTAACACAAGTGCGAAAAGTGGTTTTTCAACACTAACACAAGTGCGAAAAGTGGTTTTTCCACACTAATACAAGTGCAAAAGTGGTTTCCTGCACCAACACAAGTGCGAAAAGTGTTTTTTCAACACTAACACAAGTGCGAAAAGTGTTTTTTCAACACTATCACAAGTGCAAAAAGTGTTTTTTCCACACTAATTCAAGTGCAAAAGTGGTTTCCTGCACCAACACAAGTGCGAAAAGGGGTTTTTCAACACTAACACAAGTGCGAAAAGTGGTTTTTCAAAACTAACACAAGTGCGAAAAGTGGTTTTTCAACACTATCACAAGTGCAAAAAGGGTTTTTTCCACACTAATACAAGTGCAAAAGTGGTTTCCTGCACCAACACAAGTGCGAAAAGTGGTTTTTCAACACTAACACAAGTGCGAAAAGTGGTTTTTCAACACTAACACAAGTGCAAAAGTGGTTTCCTGCACCAACACAAGTGCGAAAAGTGGTTTTTCAACACTAACACAAGTGCAAAAAGTGGTTTTTCAACACTAACACAAGTGCGAAAAGTGGTTTTTCAACACTAACACAAGTGCGAAAAGTGTTTTTTCCACACTAATACAAGTGCAAAAGTGGTTTCCTGCACCAACACAAGTGCGAAAAGTGCTTTTCAACACTAACACAAGTGCGAAAAGTGGTTTTTCAACACTAACACAAGTGCGAAAAGTGTTTTTTCCACACTTAATACAAGTGCAAAAGTGGTTTCCTGCACCAACACAAGTGCGAAAAGTGGTTTTTCAACACTAACACAAGTGCGAAAAGTGGTTTTTCAAAACTAACACAAGTGCGAAAAGTGGTTTTTCAACACTATCACAAGTGCAAAAAGGGTTTTTTCCACACTAATACAAGTGCAAAAGTGGTTTCCTGCACCAACACAAGTGCGAAAAGTGGTTTTTCAACACTAACACAAGTGCGAAAAGTGGTTTTTCAACACTAACACAAGTGCAAAAGTGGTTTCCTGCACCAACACAAGTGCGAAAAGTGGTTTTTCAACACTAACACAAGTGCGAAAAGTGGTTTTTCAACACTATCACAAGTGCAAAAAGTGTTTTTTCCACACTAATACAAGTGCAAAAGTGGTTTCCTGCACCAACACAAGTGCGAAAAGTTGTTTTTCAACACTAACACAAGTGCAAAAAGTGGGTTTTCAACACTAACACAAGTGTGAAAAGTGGTTTTTCCACACTAATACAAGTGCAAAAGTGTTTTTTCCACACTAATACAAGTGCAAAAGTGGTTTCCTGCACCAACACAAGTGCGAAAAGTGGTTTTTCAACACTAACACAAGTGCGAAAAGTGGTTTTTCCACACTAATACAAGTGCAAAAGTGGTTTCCTGCACCAACACAAGTCGAAAAGTGGTTTTTCAACATTAACACAAGTGAGAAAAGTGTTTTTTCAACACTATCACAAGTGAGAAAAGTGTTTTTTCAACACTATCACAAGTGCAAAAAGTGTTTTTTCCACACTAATACAAGTGCAAAAGTGGTTTCCTGCACCAACACAAGTGCGAAAAGTGGTTTTTCAAAACTAACACAAGTGCGAAAAGTGGTTTTTCAACACTATCACAAGTGCAAAAAGGGTTTTTTCCACACTAATACAAGTGCAAAAGTGGTTTCCTGCACCAACACAAGTGCGAAAAGTGGTTTTTCAACACTAACACAAGTGCGAAAAGTGGTTTTTCAACACTAACACAAGTGCAAAAGTGGTTTCCTGCACCAACACAAGTGCGAAAAGTGGTTTTTCAACACTAACACAAGTGCGAAAAGTGGTTTTTCAACACTATCACAAGTGCAAAAAGTGTTTTTTCCACACTAATACAAGTGCAAAAGTGGTTTCCTGCACCAACACAAGTGCGAAAAGTGGTTTTTCAACACTAACACAAGTGCAAAAAGTGGTTTTTCAACACTAACACAAGTGCGAAAAGTGGTTTTTCAACACTAACACAAGTGCGAAAAGTGGTTTTTCCACACTTAATACAAGTGCAAAAGTGGTTTCCTGCACCAACACAAGTGCGAAAAGTGGTTTTTCAACACTAACACAAGTGCGAAAAGTGGTTTTTCAACACTAACACAAGTGCGAAAAGTGGTTTTTCAACACTAACACAAGTGCGAAAAGTGGTTTTTCCACAATAATACAAGTGCAAAAGTGGTTTCCTGCACCAACACAAGTGCGAAAAGTGGTTTTTCAACATTATCACAAGTGCAAAAAGTGTTTTTTCCACACTAATACAAGTGCAAAAGTGGTTTCCTGCACCAACACAAGTGCGAAAACTGGTTTTTCAACACTAACACAAGTGCGAAAAGTGGTTTTTCAACAATAACACAAGTGCGAAAAGTGGTTTTTCCACACTAATACAAGTGCAAAAGTGGTTTCCTGCACCAACACAAGTGCGAAAAGTGTTTTTTCAACACTAACACAAGTGCGAAAAGTGTTTTTTCAACACTATCACAAGTGCAAAAAGTGTTTTTTCCACACTAATTCAAGTGCAAAAGTGGTTTCCTGCACCAACACAAGTGCGAAAAGTGGTTTTTCAACACTAACACAAGTGCGAAAAGTGGTTTTTCAAAACTAACACAAGTGCGAAAAGTGGTTTTTCAACACTATCACAAGTGCAAAAAGGGTTTTTTCCACACTAATACAAGTGCAAAAGTGGTTTCCTGCACCAACACAAGTGCGAAAAGTGGTTTTTCAACACTAACACAAGTGCGAAAAGTGGTTTTTCAACACTAACACAAGTGCAAAAGTGGTTTCCTGCACCAACACAAGTGCGAAAAGTGGTTTTTCAACACTAACACAAGTGCGAAAAGTGGTTTTTCAACACTATCACAAGTGCAAAAAGTGTTTTTTCCACACTAATACAAGTGCAAAAGTGGTTTCCTGCACCAACACAAGTGCGAAAAGTTGTTTTTCAACACTAACACAAGTGCAAAAAGTGGGTTTTCAACACTAACACAAGTGTGAAAAGTGGTTTTTCCACACTAATACAAGTGCAAAAGTGTTTTTTCCACACTAATACAAGTGCAAAAGTGGTTTCCTGCACCAACACAAGTGCGAAAAGTGGTTTTTCAACACTAACACAAGTGCGAAAAGTGGTTTTTCCACACTAATACAAGTGCAAAAGTGGTTTCCTGCACCAACACAAGTGCGAAAAGTGGTTTTTCAACACTAACACAAGTGCAAAAAGTGTTTTTTCCACACTAATACAAGTGCAAAAGTGGTTTTTCCACACTAATACAAGTGCAAAAGTGGTTTCCTGCACCAAAACAAGTGCGAAAAGTGGTTTTTCAACACTAACACAAGTGCGAAAAGTGGTTTTTCAACACTAACACAAGTGCGAAAAGTGGTTTTTCAACACTAACACAGGTGCGAAAAGTGGTTTTTCAACACTAACACAAGTGCGAAAAGTGGTTTTTCCACACTAATACAAGTGCAAAAGTGGTTTCCTGCACCAACACAAGTGCGAAAAGTGGTTTTTCAACACTATCACAAGTGCGAAAAATGGTTTTTCCACACTAATACAAGTGCAAAAGTGGTTTCCTGCACCAACACAAGTGCGAAAAGTGGTTTTTCAACACTAACACAAGTGCGAAAAATGGTTTTTCCACACTAATACAAGTGCAAAAGTGGTTTCCTGCACCAACACAAGTGCGAAAAGTGGTTTTTCAACATTATCACAAGTGCAAAAAGTGTTTTTTCCACACTAATACAAGTGCAAAAGTGGTTTCCTGCACCAACACAAGTGCGAAAAGTGGTTTTTCAACACTAAGACATGTGCGAATTGTGGTTTTTCAACACTAACACAAGTGCGAAAAGTGGTTTTTCAACACTAACACAAGTGCGAAAAGTGGTTTTTCAACACTAACACAAGTGCGAAAAGTGGTTTTTCAACACTAACACAAGTGAGAAAAGTGGTTTTTCAATACTATCACAAGTGCAAAAAGTGTTTTTTCCACACTAATACAAGTGCAAAAGTGGTTTCCTGCACCAACACAAGTGCGAAAAGTGGTTTTTCAACACTAACACAAGTGCAAAAAGTGGTTTTTCAACACTAACACAAGTGCGAAAAGTGGTTTTTCAACACTAACACAAGTGCGAAAAGTGTTTTTTCCACACTAATACAAGTGCAAAAGTGGTTTCCTGCACCAACACAAGTGCGAAAAGTGGTTTTTCAACACTAACACAAGTGCGAAAAGTGGTTTTTCAACACTAACACAAGTGCGAAAAGTGGTTTTCCACACTTAATACAAGTGCAAAAGTGGTTTCCTGCACCAACACAAGTGCGAAAAGTGGTTTTTCAACACTAACACAAGTGCGAAAAGTGGTTTTTCAACACTAACACAAGTGCGAAAAGTGGTTTTTCCATAATAATACAAGTGCAAAAGTGGTTTCCTGCACCAACACAAGTGCGAAAAGTGGTTTTTCAACATTATCACAAGTGCAAAAAGTGTTTTTTCCACACTAATACAAGTGCAAAAGTGGTTTCCTGCACCAACACAAGTGCGAAAAGTGGTTTTTCAACACTAACACAAGTGCGAAAAGTGGTTTTTCAACACTAACACAAGTGCGAAAAGTGGTTTTTCCACACTAATACAAGTGCAAAAGTGGTTTCCTGCACCAACACAAGTGCGAAAAGTGTTTTTTCAACACTAACACAAGTGCGAAAAGTGTTTTTTCAACACTATCACAAGTGCAAAAAGTGTTTTTTCCACACTAATTCAAGTGCAAAAGTGGTTTCCTGCACCAACACAAGTGCGAAAAGGGGTTTTTCAACACTAACACAAGTGCGAAAAGTGGTTTTTCAAAACTAACACAAGTGCGAAAAGTGGTTTTTCAACACTATCACAAGTGCAAAAAGGGTTTTTTCCACACTAATACAAGTGCAAAAGTGGTTTCCTGCACCAACACAAGTGCGAAAAGTGGTTTTTCAACACTAACACAAGTGCGAAAAGTGGTTTTTCAACACTAACACAAGTGCAAAAGTGGTTTCCTGCACCAACACAAGTGCGAAAAGTGGTTTTTCAACACTAATACAAGTGCGAAAAGTGGTTTTTCAACACTATCACAAGTGCAAAAAGTGTTTTTTCCACACTAATACAAGTGCAAAAGTGGTTTCCTGCACCAACACAAGTGCGAAAAGTGGTTTTTCAACACTAACACAAGTGCAAAAAGTGGTTTTTCAACACTAACACAAGTGCGAAAAGAGGTTTTTCAACACTAACACAAGTGCGAAAAGTGTTTTTTCCACACTAATACAAGTGCAAAAGTGGTTTCCTGCACCAACACAAGTGCGAAAAGTGCTTTTCAACACTAACACAAGTGCGAAAAGTGGTTTTTCAACACTAACACAAGTGCGAAAAGTGTTTTTTCCACACTTAATACAACTGCAAAAGTGGTTTCCTGCACCAACACAAGTGCGAAAAGTGGTTTTTCAACACTAACACAAGTGCGAAAAGTGGTTTTTCAAAACTAACACAAGTGCGAAAAGTGGTTTTTCAACACTATCACAAGTGCAAAAAGGGTTTTTTCCACACTAATACAAGTGCAAAAGTGGTTTCCTGCACCAACACAAGTGCGAAAAGTGGTTTTTCAACACTAACACAAGTGCGAAAAGTGGTTTTTCAACACTAACACAAGTGCAAAAGTGGTTTCCTGCACCAACACAAGTGCGAAAAGTGGTTTTTCAACACTAACACAAGTGCGAAAAGTGGTTTTTCAACACTATCACAAGTGCAAAAAGTGTTTTTTCCACACTAATACAAGTGCAAAAGTGGTTTCCTGCACCAACACAAGTGCGAAAAGTTGTTTTTCAACACTAACACAAGTGCAAAAAGTGGGTTTTCAACACTAACACAAGTGTGAAAAGTGGTTTTTCCACACTAATACAAGTGCAAAAGTGTTTTTTCCACACTAATACAAGTGCAAAAGTGGTTTCCTGCACCAACACAAGTGCGAAAAGTGGTTTTTCAACACTAACACAAGTGCGAAAAGTGGTTTTTCCACACTAATACAAGTGCAAAAGTGGTTTCCTGCACCAACACAAGTGCGAAAAGTGGTTTTTCAACATTAACACAAGTGAGAAAAGTGTTTTTTCAACACTATCACAAGTGAGAAAAGTGTTTTTTCAACACTATCACAAGTGCAAAAAGTGTTTTTTCCACACTAATACAAGTGCAAAAGTGGTTTCCTGCACCAACACAAGTGCGAAAAGTGGTTTTTCAAAACTAACACAAGTGCGAAAAGTGGTTTTTCAACACTATCACAAGTGCAAAAAGGGTTTTTTCCACACTAATACAAGTGCAAAAGTGGTTTCCTGCACCAACACAAGTGCGAAAAGTGGTTTTTCAACACTAACACAAGTGCGAAAAGTGGTTTTTCAACACTAACACAAGTGCAAAAGTGGTTTCCTGCACCAACACAAGTGCGAAAAGTGGTTTTTCAACACTAACACAAGTGCGAAAAGTGGTTTTTCAACACTATCACAAGTGCAAAAAGTGTTTTTTCCACACTAATACAAGTGCAAAAGTGGTTTCCTGCACCAACACAAGTGCGAAAAGAGGTTTTTCAACACTAACACAAGTGCAAAAAGTGGTTTTTCAACACTAACACAAGTGCGAAAAGTGGTTTTTCAACACTAACACAAGTGCGAAAAGTGTTTTTTCCACACTAATACAAGTGCAAAAGTGGTTTCCTGCACCAACACAAGTGCGAAATGTGCTTTTCAACACTAACACAAGTGCGAAAAGTGGTTTTTCAACACTAACACAAGTGCGAAAAGTGGTTTTTCCACACTTAATACAAGTGCAAAAGTGGTTTCCTGCACCAACACAAGTGCGAAAAGTGGTTTTTCAACACTAACACAAGTGCGAAAAGTGGTTTTTCAACACTAACACAAGTGCGAAAAGTGGTTTTTCAACACTAACACAAGTGCGAAAAGTGGTTTTTCCGTTTTTCCACAATAATACAAGTGCAAAAGTGGTTTCCTGCACCAACACAAGTGCGAAAAGTGGTTTTTCAACATTATCACAAGTGCAAAAAGTGTTTTTTCCACACTAATACAAGTGCAAAAGTGGTTTCCTGCACCAACACAAGTGCGAAAACTGGTTTTTCAACACTAACACAAGTGCGAAAAGTGGTTTTTCAACACTAACACAAGTGCGAAAAGTGGTTTTTCCACACTAATACAAGTGCAAAAGTGGTTTCCTGCACCAACACAAGTGCGAAAAGTGTTTTTTCAACACTAACACAAGTGCGAAAAGTGTTTTTTCAACACTATCACAAGTGCAAAAAGTGTTTTTTCCACACTAATTCAAGTGCAAAAGTGGTTTCCTGCACCAACACAAGTGCGAAAAGTGGTTTTTCAACACTAACACAAGTGCGAAAAGTGGTTTTTCAAAACTAACACAAGTGCGAAAAGTGGTTTTTCAACACTATCACAAGTGCAAAAAGGGTTTTTTCCACACTAATACAAGTGCAAAAGTGGTTTCCTGCACCAACACAAGTGCGAAAAGTGGTTTTTCAACACTAACAAAAGTGCGAAAAGTGGTTTTTCAACACTAACACAAGTGCAAAAGTGGTTTCCTGCACCAACACAAGTGCGAAAAGTGGTTTTTCAACACTAACACAAGTGCGAAAAGTGGTTTTTCAACACTATCACAAGTGCAAAAAGTGTTTTTTCCACACTAATACAAGTGCAAAAGTGGTTTCCTGCACCAACACAAGTGCGAAAAGTGGTTTTTCCACACTAATACAAGTGCAAAAGTGGTTTCCTGCACCAACACAAGTGCGAAAAGTGTTTTTTCAACACTAACACAAGTGCGAAAAGTGTTTTTTCAACACTATCACAAGTGCAAAAAGTGTTTTTTCCACACTAATTCAAGTGCAAAAGTGGTTTCCTGCACCAACACAAGTGCGAAAAGGGGTTTTTCAACACTAACACAAGTGCGAAAAGTGGTTTTTCAAAACTAACACAAGTGCAAAAAGTGGTTTTTCAACACTATCACAAGTGCAAAAAGGGTTTTTTCCACACTAATACAAGTGCAAAAGTGGTTTCCTGCACCAACACAAGTGCGAAAAGTGGTTTTTCAACACTAACACAAGTGCGAAAAGTGGTTTTTCAACACTAACACAAGTGCAAAAGTGGTTTCCTGCACCAACACAAGTGCGAAAAGTGGTTTTTCAACACTAACACAAGTGCGAAAAGTGGTTTTTCAACACTATCACAAGTGCAAAAAGTGTTTTTTCCACACTAATACAAGTGCAAAAGTGGTTTCCTGCACCAACACAAGTGCGAAAAGTGGTTTTTCAACACTAACACAAGTGCAAAAAGTGGTTTTTCAACACTAACACAAGTGCGAAAAGTGGTTTTTCAACACTAACACAAGTGCGAAAAGTGTTTTTTCCACACTAATACAAGTGCAAAAGTGGTTTCCTGCACCAACACAAGTGCGAAAAGTGCTTTTCAACACTAACACAAGTGCGAAAAGTGGTTTTTCAACACTAACACAAGTGCGAAAAGTGTTTTTTCCACACTTAATACAAGTGCAAAAGTGGTTTCCTGCACCAACACAAGTGCGAAAAGTGGTTTTTCAACACTAACACAAGTGCGAAAAGTGGTTTTTCAAAACTAACACAAGTGCGAAAAGTGGTTTTTCAACACTATCACAAGTGCAAAAAGGGTTTTTTCCACACTAATACAAGTGCAAAAGTGGTTTCCTGCACCAACACAAGTGCGAAAAGTGGTTTTTCAACACTAACACAAGTGCGAAAAGTGGTTTTTCAACACTAACACAAGTGCAAAAGTGGTTTCCTGCACCAACACAAGTGCGAAAAGTGGTTTTTCAACACTAACACAAGTGCGAAATGTGGTTTTTCAACACTATCACAAGTGCAAAAAGTGTTTTTTCCACACTAATACAAGTGCAAAAGTGGTTTCCTGCACCAACACAAGTGCGAAAAGTTGTTTTTCAACACTAACACAAGTGCAAAAAGTGGGTTTTCAAAACTAACACAAGTGTGAAAAGTGGTTTTTCCACACTAATACAAGTGCAAAAGTGTTTTTTCCACACTAATACAAGTGCAAAAGTGGTTTCCTGCACCAACACAAGTGCGAAAAGTGGTTTTTCAACACTAACACAAGTGCGAAAAGTGGTTTTTCCACACTAATACAAGTGCAAAAGTGGTTTCCTGCACCAACACAAGTGCGAAAAGTGGTTTTTCAACATTAACACAAGTGAGAAAAGTGTTTTTTCAACACTATCACAAGTGAGAAAAGTGTTTTTTCAACACTATCACAAGTGCAAAAAGTGTTTTTTCCACACTAATACAAGTGCAAAAGTGGTTTCCTGCACCAACACAAGTGCGAAAAGTGGTTTTTAACTAACACAAGTGCGAAAAGTGGTTTTTCAACACTATCACATGTGCAAAAAGGGTTTTTTCCACACTAATACAAGTGCAAAAGTGGTTTCCTGCACCAACACAAGTGCGAAAAGTGGTTTTTCAACACTAACACAAGTGCGAAAAGTGGTTTTTCAACACTAACACAAGTGCAAAAGTGGTTTCCTGCACCAACACAAGTGCGAAAAGTGGTTTTTCAACACTAACACAAGTGCGAAAAGTGGTTTTTCAACACTATCACAAGTGCAAAAAGTGTTTTTTCCACACTAATACAAGTGCAAAAGTGGTTTCCTGCACCAACACAAGTGCGAAAAGTGGTTTTTCAACACTAACACAAGTGCAAAAAGTGGTTTTTCAACACTAACACAAGTGCGAAAAGTGGTTTTTCAACACTAACACAAGTGCGAAAAGTGTTTTTTCCACACTAATACAAGTGCAAAAGTGGTTTCCTGCACCAACACAAGTGCGAAATGTGCTTTTCAACACTAACACAAGTGCGAAAAGTGGTTTTTCAACACTAACACAAGTGCGAAAAGTGGTTTTTCCACACTTAATACAAGTGCAAAAGTGGTTTCCTGCACCAACACAAGTGCGAAAAGTGGTTTTTCAACACTAACACAAGTGCGAAAAGTGGTTTTTCAACACTAACACAAGTGCGAAAAGTGGTTTTTCAACACTAACACAAGTGCGAAAAGTGGTTTTTCCACAATAATACAAGTGCAAAAGTGGTTTCCTGCACCAACACAAGTGCGAAAAGTGGTTTTTCAACATTATCACAAGTGCAAAAAGTGTTTTTTCCACACTAATACAAGTGCAAAAGTGGTTTCCTGCACCAACACAAGTGCGAAAACTGGTTTTTCAACACTAACACACGTGCAAAAAGTGTTTTTTCCACACTAATACAAGTGCAAAAGTGGTTTCCTGCACCAACACAAGTGCGAAAAGTGGTTTTTCAACACTAACACAAGTGCAAAAAGTGTTTTTTCCACACTAATACAAGTGCAAAAGTGGTTTTTCCACACTAATACAAGTGCAAAAGTGGTTTCCTGCACCAAAACAAGTGCGAAAAGTGGTTTTTCAACACTAACACAAGTGCGAAAAGTGGTTTTTCAACACTAACACAAGTGCGAAAAGTGGTTTTTCAACACTAACACAAGTGCGAAAAGTGGTTTTTCAACACTAACACAGGTGCGAAAAGTGGTTTTTCAACACTAACACAAGTGCGAAAAGTGGTTTTTCCACACTAATACAAGTGCAAAAGTGGTTTCCTGCACCAACACAAGTGCGAAAAGTGGTTTTTCAACACTAACACAAGTGCAAAAAGTGGGTTTTCAACACTAACACAAGTGTGAAAAGTGGTTTTTCCACACTAATACAAGTGCAAAAGTGTTTTTTCCACACTAATACAAGTGCAAAAGTGGTTTCCTGCACCAACACAAGTGCGAAAAGTGGTTTTTCAACACTAACACAAGTGCGAAAAGTGGTTTTTCCACACTAATACAAGTGCAAAAGTGGTTTCCTGCACCAACACAAGTGCGAAAAGTGGTTTTTCAACATTAACACAAGTGAGAAAAGTGTTTTTTCAACACTATCACAAGTGAGAAAAGTGTTTTTTCAACACTATCACAAGTGCAAAAAGTGTTTTTTCCACACTAATACAAGTGCAAAAGTGGTTTCCTGCACCAACACAAGTGCGAAAAGTGGTTTTTCAAAACTAACACAAGTGCGAAAAGTAGTTTTTCAACACTATCACAAGTGCAAAAAGGGTTTTTTCCACACTAATACAAGTGCAAAAGTGGTTTCCTGCACCAACACAAGTGCGAAAAGTGGTTTTTCAACACTAACACAAGTGCGAAAAGTGGTTTTTCAACACTAACACAAGTGCAAAAGTGGTTTCCTGCACCAACACAAGTGCAAAAAGTGGTTTTTCAACACTAACACAAGTGCGAAAAGTGGTTTTTCAACACTATCACAAGTGCAAAAAGTGTTTTTTCCACACTAATACAAGTGCAAAAGTGGTTTCCTGCACCAACACAAGTGCGAAAAGTGGTTTTTCAACACTAACACAAGTGCAAAAAGTGGTTTTTCAACACTAACACAAGTGCGAAAAGTGGTTTTTCAACACTAACACAAGTGCGAAAAGTGTTTTTTCCACACTAATACAAGTGCAAAAGTGGTTTCCTGCACCAACACAAGTGCGAAATGTGCTTTTCAACACTAACACAAGTGCGAAAAGTGGTTTTTCAACACTAACACAAGTGCGAAAAGTGGTTTTTCCACACTTAATACAAGTGCAAAAGTGGTTTCCTGCACCAACACAAGTGCGAAAAGTGGTTTTTCAACACTAACACAAGTGCGAAAAGTGGTTTTTCAACACTAACACAAGTGCGAAAAGTGGTTTTTCAACACTAACACAAGTGCGAAAAGTGGTTTTTCCACAATAATACAAGTGCAAAAGTGGTTTCCTGCACCAACACAAGTGCGAAAAGTGGTTTTTCAACATTATCACAAGTGCAAAAAGTGTTTTTTCCACACTAATACAAGTGCAAAAGTGGTTTCCTGCACAAACACAAGTGCGAAAACTGGTTTTTCAACACTAACACAAGTGCGAAAAGTGGTTTTTCAACACTAACACAAGTGCGAAAAGTGGGCGAAAAGTGGTTTTTCCACACTAATACAAGTGCAAAAGTGGTTTCCTGCACCAACACAAGTGCGAAAAGTGTTTTTTCAACACTAACACAAGTGCGAAAAGTGTTTTTTCAACACTATCACAAGTGCAAAAAGTGTTTTTTCCACACTAATTTAAGTGCAAAAGTGGTTTCCTGCACCAACACAAGTGCGAAAAGTGGTTTTTCAACACTAACACAAGTGCGAAAAGTGGTTTTTCAAAACTAACACAAGTGCGAAAAGTGGTTTTTCAACACTATCACAAGTGCAAAAAGGGTTTTTTCCACACTAATACAAGTGCAAAAGTGGTTTCCTGCACCAACACAAGTGCGAAAAGTGGTTTTTCAACACTAACAAAAGTGCGAAAAGTGGTTTTTCAACACTAACACAAGTGCAAAAGTGGTTTCCTGCACCAACACAAGTGCGAAAAGTGGTTTTTCAACACTAACACAAGTGCGAAAAGTGGTTTTTCAACACTATCACAAGTGCAAAAAGGGTTTTTTCCACACTAATACAAGTGCAAAAGTGGTTTCCTGCACCAACACAAGTGCGAAAAGTGGTTTTTCAACACTAACACAAGTGCGAAAAGTGGTTTTTCAACACTAACACAAGTGCAAAAGTGGTTTCCTGCACCAACACAAGTGCGAAAAGTGGTTTTTCAACACTAACACAAGTGCGAAAAGTGGTTTTTCAACACTATCACAAGTGCAAAAAGTGTTTTTTCCACACTAATACAAGTGCAAAAGTGGTTTCCTGCACCAACACAAGTGCGAAAAGTGGTTTTTCAACACTAACACAAGTGCAAAAAGTGGTTTTTCAACACTAACACAAGTGCGAAAAGTGGTTTTTCAACACTAACACAAGTGCGAAAAGTGTTTTTTCCACACTAATACAAGTGCAAAAGTGGTTTCCTGCACCAACACAAGTGCGAAAAGTGCTTTTCAACACTAACACAAGTGCGAAAAGTGGTTTTTCAACACTAACACAAGTGCGAAAAGTGTTTTTTCCACACTTAATACAAGTGCAAAAGTGGTTTCCTGCACCAACACAAGTGCGAAAAGTGGTTTTTCAACACTAACACAAGTGCGAAAAGTGGTTTTTCAAAACTAACACAAGTGCGAAAAGTGGTTTTTCAACACTATCACAAGTGCAAAAAGGGTTTTTTCCACACTAATACAAGTGCAAAAGTGGTTTCCTGCACCAACACAAGTGCGAAAAGTGGTTTTTCAACACTAACACAAGTGCGAAAAGTGGTTTTTCAACACTAACACAAGTGCAAAAGTGGTTTCCTGCACCAACACAAGTGCGAAAAGTGGTTTTTCAACACTAACACAAGTGCGAAATGTGGTTTTTCAACACTATCACAAGTGCAAAAAGTGTTTTTTCCACACTAATACAAGTGCAAAAGTGGTTTCCTGCACCAACACAAGTGCGAAAAGTTGTTTTTCAACACTAACACAAGTGCAAAAAGTGGGTTTTCAAAACTAACACAAGTGTGAAAAGTGGTTTTTCCACACTAATACAAGTGCAAAAGTGTTTTTTCCACACTAATACAAGTGCAAAAGTGGTTTCCTGCACCAACACAAGTGCGAAAAGTGGTTTTTCAACACTAACACAAGTGCGAAAAGTGGTTTTTCCACACTAATACAAGTGCAAAAGTGGTTTCCTGCACCAACACAAGTGCGAAAAGTGGTTTTTCAACATTAACACAAGTGAGAAAAGTGTTTTTTCAACACTATCACAAGTGAGAAAAGTGTTTTTTCAACACTATCACAAGTGCAAAAAGTGTTTTTTCCACACTAATACAAGTGCAAAAGTGGTTTCCTGCACCAACACAAGTGCGAAAAGTGGTTTTTAACTAACACAAGTGCGAAAAGTGGTTTTTCAACACTATCACATGTGCAAAAAGGGTTTTTTCCACACTAATACAAGTGCAAAAGTGGTTTCCTGCACCAACACAAGTGCGAAAAGTGGTTTTTCAACACTAACACAAGTGCGAAAAGTGGTTTTTCAACACTAACACAAGTGCAAAAGTGGTTTCCTGCACCAACACAAGTGCGAAAAGTGGTTTTTCAACACTAACACAAGTGCGAAAAGTGGTTTTTCAACACTATCACAAGTGCAAAAAGTGTTTTTTCCACACTAATACAAGTGCAAAAGTGGTTTCCTGCACCAACACAAGTGCGAAAAGTGGTTTTTCAACACTAACACAAGTGCAAAAAGTGGTTTTTCAACACTAACACAAGTGCGAAAAGTGGTTTTTCAACACTAACACAAGTGCGAAAAGTGTTTTTTCCACACTAATACAAGTGCAAAAGTGGTTTCCTGCACCAACACAAGTGCGAAATGTGCTTTTCAACACTAACACAAGTGCGAAAAGTGGTTTTTCAACACTAACACAAGTGCGAAAAGTGGTTTTTCCACACTTAATACAAGTGCAAAAGTGGTTTCCTGCACCAACACAAGTGCGAAAAGTGGTTTTTCAACACTAACACAAGTGCGAAAAGTGGTTTTTCAACACTAACACAAGTGCGAAAAGTGGTTTTTCAACACTAACACAAGTGCGAAAAGTGGTTTTTCCACAATAATACAAGTGCAAAAGTGGTTTCCTGCACCAACACAAGTGCGAAAAGTGGTTTTTCAACATTATCACAAGTGCAAAAAGTGTTTTTTCCACACTAATACAAGTGCAAAAGTGGTTTCCTGCACCAACACAAGTGCGAAAACTGGTTTTTCAACACTAACACACGTGCAAAAAGTGTTTTTTCCACACTAATACAAGTGCAAAAGTGGTTTCCTGCACCAACACAAGTGCGAAAAGTGGTTTTTCAACACTAACACAAGTGCAAAAAGTGTTTTTTCCACACTAATACAAGTGCAAAAGTGGTTTTTCCACACTAATACAAGTGCAAAAGTGGTTTCCTGCACCAAAACAAGTGCGAAAAGTGGTTTTTCAACACTAACACAAGTGCGAAAAGTGGTTTTTCAACACTAACACAAGTGCGAAAAGTGGTTTTTCAACACTAACACAAGTGCGAAAAGTGGTTTTTCAACACTAACACAGGTGCGAAAAGTGGTTTTTCAACACTAACACAAGTGCGAAAAGTGGTTTTTCCACACTAATACAAGTGCAAAAGTGGTTTCCTGCACCAACACAAGTGCGAAAAGTGGTTTTTCAACACTAACACAAGTGCAAAAAGTGGGTTTTCAACACTAACACAAGTGTGAAAAGTGGTTTTTCCACACTAATACAAGTGCAAAAGTGTTTTTTCCACACTAATACAAGTGCAAAAGTGGTTTCCTGCACCAACACAAGTGCGAAAAGTGGTTTTTCAACACTAACACAAGTGCGAAAAGTGGTTTTTCCACACTAATACAAGTGCAAAAGTGGTTTCCTGCACCAACACAAGTGCGAAAAGTGGTTTTTCAACATTAACACAAGTGAGAAAAGTGTTTTTTCAACACTATCACAAGTGAGAAAAGTGTTTTTTCAACACTATCACAAGTGCAAAAAGTGTTTTTTCCACACTAATACAAGTGCAAAAGTGGTTTCCTGCACCAACACAAGTGCGAAAAGTGGTTTTTCAAAACTAACACAAGTGCGAAAAGTAGTTTTTCAACACTATCACAAGTGCAAAAAGGGTTTTTTCCACACTAATACAAGTGCAAAAGTGGTTTCCTGCACCAACACAAGTGCGAAAAGTGGTTTTTCAACACTAACACAAGTGCGAAAAGTGGTTTTTCAACACTAACACAAGTGCAAAAGTGGTTTCCTGCACCAACACAAGTGCAAAAAGTGGTTTTTCAACACTAACACAAGTGCGAAAAGTGGTTTTTCAACACTATCACAAGTGCAAAAAGTGTTTTTTCCACACTAATACAAGTGCAAAAGTGGTTTCCTGCACCAACACAAGTGCGAAAAGTGGTTTTTCAACACTAACACAAGTGCAAAAAGTGGTTTTTCAACACTAACACAAGTGCGAAAAGTGGTTTTTCAACACTAACACAAGTGCGAAAAGTGTTTTTTCCACACTAATACAAGTGCAAAAGTGGTTTCCTGCACCAACACAAGTGCGAAATGTGCTTTTCAACACTAACACAAGTGCGAAAAGTGGTTTTTCAACACTAACACAAGTGCGAAAAGTGGTTTTTCCACACTTAATACAAGTGCAAAAGTGGTTTCCTGCACCAACACAAGTGCGAAAAGTGGTTTTTCAACACTAACACAAGTGCGAAAAGTGGTTTTTCAACACTAACACAAGTGCGAAAAGTGGTTTTTCAACACTAACACAAGTGCGAAAAGTGGTTTTTCCACAATAATACAAGTGCAAAAGTGGTTTCCTGCACCAACACAAGTGCGAAAAGTGGTTTTTCAACATTATCACAAGTGCAAAAAGTGTTTTTTCCACACTAATACAAGTGCAAAAGTGGTTTCCTGCACAAACACAAGTGCGAAAACTGGTTTTTCAACACTAACACAAGTGCGAAAAGTGGTTTTTCAACACTAACACAAGTGCGAAAAGTGGTTTTTCCACACTAATACAAGTGCAAAAGTGGTTTCCTGCACCAACACAAGTGCGAAAAGTGTTTTTTCAACACTAACACAAGTGCGAAAAGTGTTTTTTCAACACTATCACAAGTGCAAAAAGTGTTTTTTCCACACTAATTTAAGTGCAAAAGTGGTTTCCTGCACCAACACAAGTGCGAAAAGTGGTTTTTCAACACTAACACAAGTGCGAAAAGTGGTTTTTCAAAACTAACACAAGTGCGAAAAGTGGTTTTTCAACACTATCACAAGTGCAAAAAGGGTTTTTTCCACACTAATACAAGTGCAAAAGTGGTTTCCTGCACCAACACAAGTGCGAAAAGTGGTTTTTCAACACTAACAAAAGTGCGAAAAGTGGTTTTTCAACACTAACACAAGTGCAAAAGTGGTTTCCTGCACCAACACAAGTGCGAAAAGTGGTTTTTCAACACTAACACAAGTGCGAAAAGTGGTTTTTCAACACTATCACAAGTGCAAAAAGTGTTTTTTCCACACTAATACAAGTGCAAAAGTGGTTTCCTGCACCAACACAAGTGCGAAAAGTGGTTTTTCCACACTAATACAAGTGCAAAAGTGGTTTCCTGCACCAACACAAGTGCGAAAAGTGTTTTTTCAACACTAACACAAGTGCGAAAAGTGTTTTTTCAACACTATCACAAGTGCAAAAAGTGTTTTTTCCACACTAATTCAAGTGCAAAAGTGGTTTCCTGCACCAACACAAGTGCGAAAAGGGGTTTTTCAACACTAACACAAGTGCGAAAAGTGGTTTTTCAAAACTAACACAAGTGCGAAAAGTGGTTTTTCAACACTATCACAAGTGCAAAAAGGGTTTTTTCCACACTAATACAAGTGCAAAAGTGGTTTCCTGCACCAACACAAGTGCGAAAAGTGGTTTTTCAACACTAACACAAGTGCGAAAAGTGGTTTTTCAACACTAACACAAGTGCAAAAGTGGTTTCCTGCACCAACACAAGTGCGAAAAGTGGTTTTTCAACACTAACACAAGTGCGAAAAGTGGTTTTTCAACACTATCACAAGTGCAAAAAGTGTTTTTTCCACACTAATACAAGTGCAAAAGTGGTTTCCTGCACCAACACAAGTGCGAAAAGTGGTTTTTCAACACTAACACAAGTGCAAAAAGTGGTTTTTCAACACTAACACAAGTGCGAAAAGTGGTTTTTCAACACTAACACAAGTGCGAAAAGTGTTTTTTCCACACTAATACAAGTGCAAAAGTGGTTTCCTGCACCAACACAAGTGCGAAAAGTGCTTTTCAACACTAACACAAGTGCGAAAAGTGGTTTTTCAACACTAACACAAGTGCGAAAAGTGTTTTTTCCACACTTAATACAAGTGCAAAAGTGGTTTCCTGCACCAACACAAGTGCGAAAAGTGGTTTTTCAACACTAACACAAGTGCGAAAAGTGGTTTTTCAAAACTAACACAAGTGCGAAAAGTGGTTTTTCAACACTATCACAAGTGCAAAAAGGGTTTTTTCCACACTAATACAAGTGCAAAAGTGGTTTCCTGCACCAACACAAGTGCGAAAAGTGGTTTTTCAACACTAACACAAGTGCGAAAAGTGGTTTTTCAACACTAACACAAGTGCAAAAGTGGTTTCCTGCACCAACACAAGTGCGAAAAGTGGTTTTTCAACACTAACACAAGTGCGAAAAGTGGTTTTTCAACACTATCACAAGTGCAAAAAGTGTTTTTTCCACACTAATACAAGTGCAAAAGTGGTTTCCTGCACCAACACAAGTGCGAAAAGTTGTTTTTCAACACTAACACAAGTGCAAAAAGTGGGTTTTCAAAACTAACACAAGTGTGAAAAGTGGTTTTTCCACACTAATACAAGTGCAAAAGTGTTTTTTCCACACTAATACAAGTGCAAAAGTGGTTTCCTGCACCAACACAAGTGCGAAAAGTGGTTTTTCAACACTAACACAAGTGCGAAAAGTGGTTTTTCCACACTAATACAAGTGCAAAAGTGGTTTCCTGCACCAACACAAGTGCGAAAAGTGGTTTTTCAACATTAACACAAGTGAGAAAAGTGTTTTTTCAACACTATCACAAGTGAGAAAAGTGTTTTTTCAACACTATCACAAGTGCAAAAAGTGTTTTTTCCACACTAATACAAGTGCAAAAGTGGTTTCCTGCACCAACACAAGTGCGAAAAGTGGTTTTTCAAAACTAACACAAGTGCGAAAAGTTGTTTTTCAACACTATCACATGTGCAAAAAGGGTTTTTTCCACACTAATACAAGTGCAAAAGTGGTTTCCTGCACCAACACAAGTGCGAAAAGTGGTTTTTCAACACTAACACAAGTGCGAAAAGTGGTTTTTCAACACTAACACAAGTGCAAAAGTGGTTTCCTGCACCAACACAAGTGCGAAAAGTGGTTTTTCAACACTAACACAAGTGCGAAAAGTGGTTTTTCAACACTATCACAAGTGCAAAAAGTGTTTTTTCCACACTAATACAAGTGCAAAAGTGGTTTCCTGCACCAACACAAGTGCGAAAAGTGGTTTTTCAACACTAACACAAGTGCAAAAAGTGGTTTTTCAACACTAACACAAGTGCGAAAAGTGGTTTTTCAACACTAACACAAGTGCGAAAAGTGTTTTTCCACACTAATACAAGTGCAAAAGTGGTTTCCTGCACCAACACAAGTGCGAAATGTGCTTTTCAACACTAACACAAGTGCGAAAAGTGGTTTTTCAACACTAACACAAGTGCGAAAAGTGGTTTTTCCACACTTAATACAAGTGCAAAAGTGGTTTCCTGCACCAACACAAGTGCGAAAAGTGGTTTTTCAACACTAACACAAGTGCGAAAAGTGGTTTTTCAACACTAACACAAGTGCGAAAAGTGGTTTTTCAACACTAACACAAGTGCGAAAAGTGGTTTTTCCACAATAATACAAGTGCAAAAGTGGTTTCCTGCACCAACACAAGTGCGAAAAGTGGTTTTTCAACATTATCACAAGTGCAAAAAGTGTTTTTTCCACACTAATACAAGTGCAAAAGTGGTTTCCTGCACCAACACAAGTGCGAAAACTGGTTTTTCAACACTAACACACGTGCAAAAAGTGTTTTTTCCACACTAATACAAGTGCAAAAGTGGTTTCCTGCACCAACACAAGTGCGAAAAGTGGTTTTTCAACACTAACACAAGTGCAAAAAGTGTTTTTTCCACACTAATACAAGTGCAAAAGTGGTTTTTCCACACTAATACAAGTGCAAAAGTGGTTTCCTGCACCAAAACAAGTGCGAAAAGTGGTTTTTCAACACTAACACAAGTGCGAAAAGTGGTTTTTCAACACTAACACAAGTGCGAAAAGTGGTTTTTCAACACTAACACAAGTGCGAAAAGTGGTTTTTCAACACTAACACAGGTGCGAAAAGTGGTTTTTCAACACTAACACAAGTGCGAAAAGTGGTTTTTCCACACTAATACAAGTGCAAAAGTGGTTTCCTGCACCAACACAAGTGCGAAAAGTGGTTTTTCAACACTATCACAAGTGCAAAAAGTGTTTTTTCCACACTAACATAAGTGCAAAAGTGGTTTCCTGCACCAACACAAGTGCGAAAAGTGGTTTTTCAACACTAACACAAGTGCAAAAAGTGTTTTTCCACACTAATACAAGTGCAAAAGTGGTTTTTCCACACTAATACAAGTGCAAAAGTGGTTTCCTGCACCAAAACAAGTGCGAAAAGTGGTTTTTCATCACTAACACAAGTGCGAAAAGTGGTTTTTCAACACTAACACAAGTGCGAAAAGTGGTTTTTCAACACTAACACAAGTGCGAAAAGTGGTTTTTCCATAATAATACAAGTGCAAAAGTGGTTTCCTGCACCAACACAAGTGCGAAAAGTGGTTTTTCAACACTACCACAAGTGCGAAAAGTTGTTTT
The DNA here is from genome assembly GCF_964187855.1 of Myxine glutinosa. Classification (NCBI taxonomy): domain Eukaryota; kingdom Metazoa; phylum Chordata; class Myxini; order Myxiniformes; family Myxinidae; genus Myxine; species Myxine glutinosa. The sequence continues at coordinate 46,836 of NW_027616889.1, read as the reverse complement.
TCAACACTAACACAAGTGCGAAAAGTGGTTTTTCCACACTAATACAAGTGCAAAAGTGGTTTCCTGCACCAACACAAGTGCGAAAAGTGGTTTTTCAACACTAACACAAGTGCGAAAAGTGGTTTTTCAACACTAACACAAGTGCGAAAAGTGGTTTTTCCACACTAATACAAGTGCAAAAGTGGTTTCCTGCACCAACACAAGTGCGAAAAGTGTTTTTTCAACACTAACACAAGTGCGAAAAGTGTTTTTTCAACACTATCACAAGTGCAAAAAGTGTTTTTTCCACACTAATTCAAGTGCAAAAGTGGTTTCCTGCACCAACACAAGTGCGAAAAGTGGTTTTTCAACACCAACACAAGTGCGAAAAGTGGTTTTTCAAAACTAACACAAGTGCGAAAAGTGGTTTTTCAACACTATCACAAGTGCAAAAAGGGTTTTTTCCACACTAATACAAGTGCAAAAGTGGTTTCCTGCACCAACACAAGTGCGAAAAGTGGTTTTTCAACACTAACACAAGTGCGAAAAGTGGTTTTTCAACACTAACACAAGTGCAAAAGTGGTTTCCTGCACCAACACAAGTGCGAAAAGTGTTTTTCAACACTAACACAAGTGCGAAAAGTGGTTTTCAACACTATCACAAGTGCAAAAAGTGTTTTTTCCACACTAATACAAGTGCAAAAGTGGTTTCCTGCACCAACACAAGTGCGAAAAGTTGTTTTTCAACACTAACACAAGTGCAAAAAGTGGTTTTTCAACACTAACACAAGTGTGAAAAGTGGTTTTTCCACACTAATACAAGTGCAAAAGTGTTTTTTCCACACTAATACAAGTGCAAAAGTGGTTTCCTGCACCAACACAAGTGCGAAAAGTGGTTTTTCAACACTAACACAAGTGCGAAAAGTAGTTTTTCAACACTAACACAAGTGCGAAAAGTGGTTTTTCAACACTATCACAAGTGCGAAAAGTGGTTTTTCAACACTAACACAAGTGCAAAAAGTGGTTTTTCAACACTAACACAAGTGAGAAAAGTGTTTTTTCCACACTAATACAAGTGCAAAAGTGGTTTCCTGCACCAACACAAGTGCGAAATGTGGTTTTTCAACACTAACACAAGTGCGAAAAGTGGTTTTTCAAAACTAACACAAGTGCAAAAAGTGTTTTTTCCACACCAATACAAGTGCAAAAGTGGTTTCCTGCACCAACACAAGTGCGAAAAGTGGTTTTTCAACACTAACACAAGTGCGAAAAGTGTTTTTTCAACACTAACACAAGTGCAAAAAGTGTTTTTTCCACACCAATACAAGTGCAAAAGTGGTTTCCTGCACCAACACAAGTGCGAAAAGTGGTTTTTCAACACTAACACAAGTGCGAAAAGTGGTTTTTCAACACTAACACAAGTGCAAAAAGTGTTTTTTCCACACTAATACAAGTGCAAAAGTGGTTTCCTGCACCAACACAAGTGCGAAAAGTGGTTTCCTGCACCAACACAAGTGCGAAAAGTGGTTTTTCAACACTAACACAAGTGTGAAAAGTGGTTTTTCAACACTAACACAAGTGCGAAAAGTGGTTTTTCAACACTAACACAAGTGCGAAAAGTGTTTTTTCCACACCAATACAAGTGCAAAAGTGGTTTCCTGCACCAACACAAGTGCGAAAAGTGGTTTTTCAACACTAACACAAGTGCGAAAAGTGGTTTTTCAACACTAACACAAGTGCGAAAAGTGGCTTTTCCACACTAATACAAGTGCAAAAGTGGTTTCCTGCACCAACACAAGTGCGAAAAGTGGTTTTTCAACACTAACACAATTGCGAAAAGTGGTTTTTCCACACTAACACAAGTGCAAAAAGTGTTTTTTCCACACCAATACAAGTGCAGAAGTGGTTTCCTGCACCAACACAAGTGCGAAAAGTGGTTTTTCAACACTAACACAAGTGCGAAAAGTGGTTTTTCAACACTAACACAAGTGCGAAAAGTGGTTTTTCAACACTAACCTAAGTGCGAAAAGTGGTTTTTCAACACTAACACAAGTGCGAAAAGTGGTTTTTCCACACTAATACAAGTGCAAAAGTGGTTTCCTGCACCAACACAAGTGCGAAAAGTGGTTTTTCAACACTAACACAAGTGCAAAAAGTGTTTTTTCCACACTAATACAAGTGCAAAAGTGGTTTTTCCACACTAATACAAGTGCAAAAGTGGTTTCCTGCACCAAAACAAGTGCGAAAAGTGGTTTTTCAACACTAACACAAGTGCGAAAAGTGGTTTTTCAACACTAACACAAGTGCGAAAAGTGGTTTTTCAACACTAACACAGGTGCGAAAAGTGGTTTTTCAACACTAACACAAGTGCGAAAAGTGGTTTTTCCACACTAATACAAGTGCAAAAGTGGTTTCCTGCACCAACACAAGTGCGAAAAGTGGTTTTTCAACACTATCACAAGTGCGAAAAATGGTTTTTCCACACTAATTCAAGTGCAAAAGTGGTTTCCTGCACCAACACAAGTGCGAAAAGTGGTTTTTCAACACTAACACAAGTGCGAAAAATGGTTTTTCCACACTAATACAAGTGCAAAAGTGGTTTCCTGCACCAACACAAGTGCGAAAAGTGGTTTTTCAACATTATCACAAGTGCAAAAAGTGTTTTTTCCACACTAATACAAGTGCAAAAGTGGTTTCCTGCACCAACACAAGTGCGAAAAGTGGTTTTTCAACACTAAGACATGTGCGAATTGTGGTTTTTCAACACTAACACAAGTGCGAAAAGTGGTTTTTCAACACTAACACAAGTGCGAAAAGTGGTTTTTCAACACTAACACAAGTGCGAAAAGTGGTTTTTCAACACTAACACAAGTGAGAAAAGTGGTTTTTCAACACTATCACAAGTGCAAAAAGTGTTTTTTCCACACTAATACAAGTGCAAAAGTGGTTTCCTGCACCAACACAAGTGCGAAAAGTGGTTTTTCAACACTAACACAAGTGCAAAAAGTGGTTTTTCAACACTAACACAAGTGCGAAAAGTGGTTTTTCAACACTAACACAAGTGCGAAAAGTGTTTTTTCCACATTAATACAAGTGCAAAAGTGGTTTCCTGCACCAACACAAGTGCGAAAAGTGGTTTTTCAACACTAACACAAGTGCGAAAAGTGGTTTTTCAACACTAACACAAGTGCGAAAAGTGGTTTTCCACACTTAATACAAGTGCAAAAGTGGTTTCCTGCACCAACACAAGTGCGAAAAGTGGTTTTTCAACACTAACACAAGTGCGAAAAGTGGTTTTTCAACACTAACACAAGTGCGAAAAGTGGTTTTTCCATAATAATACAAGTGCAAAAGTGGTTTCCTGCACCAACACAAGTGCGAAAATTGGTTTTTCAACATTATCACAAGTGCAAAAAGTGTTTTTTCCACACTAATACAAGTGCAAAAGTGGTTTCCTGCACCAACACAAGTGCGAAAAGTGGTTTTTCAACACTAACACAAGTGCGAAAAGTGGTTTTTCAACACTAACACAAGTGCGAAAAGTGGTTTTTCCACACTAATACAAGTGCAAAAGTGGTTTCCTGCACCAACACAAGTGCGAAAAGTGTTTTTTCAACACTAACACAAGTGCGAAAAGTGTTTTTTCAACACTATCACAAGTGCAAAAAGTGTTTTTTCCACACTAATTCAAGTGCAAAAGTGGTTTCCTGCACCAACACAAGTGCGAAAAGGGGTTTTTCAACACTAACACAAGTGCGAAAAGTGGTTTTTCAAAACTAACACAAGTGCGAAAAGTGGTTTTTCAACACTATCACAAGTGCAAAAAGGGTTTTTTCCACACTAATACAAGTGCAAAAGTGGTTTCCTGCACCAACACAAGTGCGAAAAGTGGTTTTTCAACACTAACACAAGTGCGAAAAGTGGTTTTTCAACACTAACACAAGTGCAAAAGTGGTTTCCTGCACCAACACAAGTGCGAAAAGTGGTTTTTCAACACTAACACAAGTGCGAAAAGTGTTTTTTCAACACTAACACAAGTGCAAAAAGTGTTTTTTCCACACCAATACAAGTGCAAAAGTGGTTTCCTGCACCAACACAAGTGCGAAAAGTGGTTTTTCAACACTAACACAAGTGCGAAAAGTGGTTTTTCAACACTAACACAAGTGCAAAAAGTGTTTTTTCCACACTAATACAAGTGCAAAAGTGGTTTCCTGCACCAACACAAGTGCGAAAAGTGGTTTCCTGCACCAACACAAGTGCGAAAAGTGGTTTTTCAACACTAACACAAGTGTGAAAAGTGGTTTTTCAACACTAACACAAGTGCGAAAAGTGGTTTTTCAACACTAACACAAGTGCGAAAAGTGTTTTTTCCACACCAATACAAGTGCAAAAGTGGTTTCCTGCACCAACACAAGTGCGAAAAGTGGTTTTTCAACACTAACACAAGTGCGAAAAGTGGTTTTTCAACACTAACACAAGTGCGAAAAGTGGCTTTTCCACACTAATACAAGTGCAAAAGTGGTTTCCTGCACCAACACAAGTGCGAAAAGTGGTTTTTCAACACTAACACAATTGCGAAAAGTGGTTTTTCCACACTAACACAAGTGCAAAAAGTGTTTTTTCCACACCAATACAAGTGCAGAAGTGGTTTCCTGCACCAACACAAGTGCGAAAAGTGGTTTTTCAACACTAACACAAGTGCGAAAAGTGGTTTTTCAACACTAACACAAGTGCGAAAAGTGGTTTTTCAACACTAACCTAAGTGCGAAAAGTGGTTTTTCAACACTAACACAAGTGCGAAAAGTGGTTTTTCCACACTAATACAAGTGCAAAAGTGGTTTCCTGCACCAACACAAGTGCGAAAAGTGGTTTTTCAACACTAACACAAGTGCAAAAAGTGTTTTTTCCACACTAATACAAGTGCAAAAGTGGTTTTTCCACACTAATACAAGTGCAAAAGTGGTTTCCTGCACCAAAACAAGTGCGAAAAGTGGTTTTTCAACACTAACACAAGTGCGAAAAGTGGTTTTTCAACACTAACACAAGTGCGAAAAGTGGTTTTTCAACACTAACACAGGTGCGAAAAGTGGTTTTTCAACACTAACACAAGTGCGAAAAGTGGTTTTTCCACACTAATACAAGTGCAAAAGTGGTTTCCTGCACCAACACAAGTGCGAAAAGTGGTTTTTCAACACTATCACAAGTGCGAAAAATGGTTTTTCCACACTAATACAAGTGCAAAAGTGGTTTCCTGCACCAACACAAGTGCGAAAAGTGGTTTTTCAACACTAACACAAGTGCGAAAAATGGTTTTTCCACACTAATACAAGTGCAAAAGTGGTTTCCTGCACCAACACAAGTGCGAAAAGTGGTTTTTCAACACTAAGACATGTGCGAATTGTGGTTTTTCAACACTAACACAAGTGCGAAAAGTGGTTTTTCAACACTAACACAAGTGCGAAAAGTGGTTTTTCAACACTAACACAAGTGCGAAAAGTGGTTTTTCAACACTAACACAAGTGAGAAAAGTGGTTTTTCAACACTATCACAAGTGCAAAAAGTGTTTTTTCCACACTAATACAAGTGCAAAAGTGGTTTCCTGCACCAACACAAGTGCGAAAAGTGGTTTTTCAACACTAACACAAGTGCAAAAAGTGGTTTTTCAACACTAACACAAGTGCGAAAAGTGGTTTTTCAACACTAACACAAGTGCGAAAAGTGTTTTTTCCACACTAATACAAGTGCAAAAGTGGTTTCCTGCACCAACACAAGTGCGAAAAGTGGTTTTTCAACACTAACACAAGTGCGAAAAGTGGTTTTTCAACACTAACACAAGTGCGAAAAGTGGTTTTCCACACTTAATACAAGTGCAAAAGTGGTTTCCTGCACCAACACAAGTGCGAAAAGTGGTTTTTCAACACTAACACAAGTGCGAAAAGTGGTTTTTCAACACTAACACAAGTGCGAAAAGTGGTTTTTCCATAATAATACAAGTGCAAAAGTGGTTTCCTGCACCAACACAAGTGCGAAAATTGGTTTTTCAACATTATCACAAGTGCAAAAAGTGTTTTTTCCACACTAATACAAGTGCAAAAGTGGTTTCCTGCACCAACACAAGTGCGAAAAGTGGTTTTTCAACACTAACACAAGTGCGAAAAGTGGTTTTTCAACACTAACACAAGTGCGAAAAGTGGTTTTTCCACACTAATACAAGTGCAAAAGTGGTTTCCTGCACCAACACAAGTGCGAAAAGTGTTTTTTCAACACTAACACAAGTGCGAAAAGTGTTTTTTCAACACTATCACAAGTGCAAAAAGTGTTTTTTCCACACTAATTCAAGTGCAAAAGTGGTTTCCTGCACCAACACAAGTGCGAAAAGGGGTTTTTCAACACTAACACAAGTGCGAAAAGTGGTTTTTCAAAACTAACACAAGTGCGAAAAGTGGTTTTTCAACACTATCACAAGTGCAAAAAGGGTTTTTTCCACACTAATACAAGTGCAAAAGTGGTTTCCTGCACCAACACAAGTGCGAAAAGTGGTTTTTCAACACTAACACAAGTGCGAAAAGTGGTTTTTCAACACTAACACAAGTGCAAAAGTGGTTTCCTGCACCAACACAAGTGCGAAAAGTGGTTTTTCAACACTAACACAAGTGCGAAAAGTGGTTTTTCAACACTATCACAAGTGCAAAAAGTGTTTTTTCCACACTAATACAAGTGCAAAAGTGGTTTCCTGCACCAACACAAGTGCGAAAAGTGGTTTTTCAACACTAACACAAGTGCAAAAAGTGGTTTTTCAACACTAACACAAGTGCGAAAAGTGGTTTTTCAACACTAACACAAGTGCGAAAAGTGTTTTTTCCACACTAATACAAGTGCAAAAGTGGTTTCCTGCACCAACACAAGTGCGAAAAGTGCTTTTCAACACTAACACAAGTGCGAAAAGTGGTTTTTCAACACCAACACAAGTGCGAAAAGTGGTTTTTCAACACTAACACAAGTGCGAAAAGTGGTTTTTCAAAACTAACACAAGTGCGAAAAGTGGTTTTTCAACACTATCACAAGTGCAAAAAGGGTTTTTTTCCACACTAATACAAGTGCAAAAGTGGTTTCCTGCACCAACACAAGTGCGAAAAGTGCTTTTCAACACTAACACAAGTGCGAAAAGTGGTTTTTCAACACCAACACAAGTGCGAAAAGTGGTTTTTCAACACTAACACAAGTGCAAAAGTGGTTTCCTGCACCAACACAAGTGCGAAAAGTGGTTTTTCAACACTAACACAAGTGCGAAAAGTGGTTTTTCAACACTATCACAAGTGCAAAAAGTGTTTTTTCCACACTAATACAAGTGCAAAAGTGGTTTCCTGCACCAACACAAGTGCGAAAAGTGGTTTTTCAACACTAACACAAGTGCAAAAAGTGGTTTTTCAACACTAACACAAGTGCGAAAAGTGGTTTTTCAACACTAACACAAGTGCGAAAAGTGTTTTTTCCACACTAATACAAGTGCAAAAGTGGTTTCCTGCACCAACACAAGTGCGAAAAGTGCTTTTCAACACTAACACAAGTGCGAAAAGTGGTTTTTCAACACCAACACAAGTGCGAAAAGTGGTTTTTCAACACTAACACAAGTGCGAAAAGTGGTTTTTCAAAACTAACACAAGTGCGAAAAGTGGTTTTTCAACAATATCACAAGTGCAAAAAGGGTTTTTTTCCACACTAATACAAGTGCAAAAGTGGTTTCCTGCACCAACACAAGTGCGAAAAGTGGTTTTTCAACACTAACACAAGTGCGAAAAGTGGTTTTTCAACACTAACACAAGTGCAAAAGTGGTTTCCTGCACCAACACAAGTGCGAAAAGTGGTTTTTCAACACTAACACAAGTGCGAAAAGTGGTTTTTCAACACTATCACAAGTGCAAAAAGTGTTTTTTCCACACTAATACAAGTGCAAAAGTGGTTTCCTGCACCAACGCAAGTGCGAAAAGTTGTTTTTCAACACTAACACAAGTGCAAAAAGTGGGTTTTCAACACTAACACAAGTGTGAAAAGTGGTTTTTCCACACTAATACAAGTGCAAAAGTGTTTTTTCCACACTAATACAAGTGCAAAAGTGGTTTCCTGCACCAACACAAGTGCGAAAAGTGGTTTTTCAACAATAACACAAGTGCGAAAAGTGGTTTTTCCACACTAATACAAGTGCAAAAGTGGTTTCCTGCACCAACACAAGTGCGAAAAGTGGTTTTTCAACATTAACACAAGTGAGAAAAGTGTTTTTTCAACACTATCACAAGTGAGAAAAGTGTTTTTTCAACACTATCACAAGTGCAAAAAGTGTTTTTTCCACACTAATACAAGTGCAAAAGTGGTTTCCTGCACCAACACAAGTGCGAAAAGTGGTTTTTCAAAACTAACACAAGTGCGAAAAGTGGTTTTTCAACACTATCACAAGTGCAAAAAGGGTTTTTTCCACACTAATACAAGTGCAAAAGTGGTTTCCTGCACCAACACAAGTGCGAAAAGTGGTTTTTCAACACTAACACAAGTGCGAAAAGTGGTTTTTCAACACTAACACAAGTGCAAAAGTGGTTTCCTGCACCAACACAAGTGCAAAAAGTGGTTTTTCAACACTAACACAAGTGCGAAAAGTGGTTTTTCAACACTATCACAAGTGCAAAAAGTGTTTTTTCCACACTAATACAAGTGCAAAAGTGGTTTCCTGCACCAACACAAGTGCGAAAAGTGGTTTTTCAACACTAACACAAGTGCAAAAAGTGGTTTTTCAACACTAACACAAGTGCGAAAAGTGGTTTTTCAACACTAACACAAGTGCGAAAAGTGTTTTTTCCACACTAATACAAGTGCAAAAGTGGTTTCCTGCACCAACACAAGTGCGAAATGTGCTTTTCAACACTAACACAAGTGCGAAAAGTGGTTTTTCAACACTAACACAAGTGCGAAAAGTGGTTTTTCCACACTTAATACAAGTGCAAAAGTGGTTTCCTGCACCAACACAAGTGCGAAAAGTGGTTTTTCAACACTAACACAAGTGCGAAAAGTGGTTTTTCAACACTAACACAAGTGCGAAAAGTGGTTTTTCAACACTAACACAAGTGCGAAAAGTGGTTTTTCCACAATAATACAAGTGCAAAAGTGGTTTCCTGCACCAACACAAGTGCGAAAAGTGGTTTTTCAACATTATCACAAGTGCAAAAAGTGTTTTTTCCACACTAATACAAGTGCAAAAGTGGTTTCCTGCACCAACACAAGTGCGAAAACTGGTTTTTCAACACTAACACAAGTGCGAAAAGTGGTTTTTCAACAATAACACAAGTGCGAAAAGTGGTTTTTCCACACTAATACAAGTGCAAAAGTGGTTTCCTGCACCAACACAAGTGCGAAAAGTGTTTTTTCAACACTAACACAAGTGCGAAAAGTGTTTTTTCAACACTATCACAAGTGCAAAAAGTGTTTTTTCCACACTAATTCAAGTGCAAAAGTGGTTTCCTGCACCAACACAAGTGCGAAAAGTGGTTTTTCAACACTAACACAAGTGCGAAAAGTGGTTTTTCAAAACTAACACAAGTGCGAAAAGTGGTTTTTCAACACTATCACAAGTGCAAAAAGGGTTTTTTCCACACTAATACAAGTGCAAAAGTGGTTTCCTGCACCAACACAAGTGCGAAAAGTGGTTTTTCAACACTAACACAAGTGCGAAAAGTGGTTTTTCAACACTAACACAAGTGCAAAAGTGGTTTCCTGCACCAACACAAGTGCGAAAAGTGGTTTTTCAACACTAACACAAGTGCGAAAAGTGGTTTTTCAACACTATCACAAGTGCAAAAAGTGTTTTTTCCACACTAATACAAGTGCAAAAGTGGTTTCCTGCACCAACACAAGTGCGAAAAGTTGTTTTTCAACACTAACACAAGTGCAAAAAGTGGGTTTTCAACACTAACACAAGAGTAGTGTAATAATGTTGCTTCTGGGACACCTCCGTTTAACATGGGAAATCCCTATCTAATGTCATTTACCCCCTTGTCTTTTTCAAAAATCATAAACACCTCTATTTCTCCCACCCTCATCTTTATGAACCTTTTGTCTGTAGTACCTATCCTTAATGTTGTTCATTAGACCACTCAAACACTACAAATATTTGTTTTCTCTTATAGACCTATCATCCTTCTTCTACATATCATCTGGCAGATTAATCTTTGACCCATTCACTTCCATATTAATTCTTTCCCTCCCTCATTGACCCTAAACACCTATATTTCTCTCACCCTGTTCTTTACGAACCTTCTAACCTTTTGACATGCTATCCTTATTCATTAGACCACTTAAACACCTGTGATCCTTCTGACCTTATGGACCTTTTAACCTTTTACTCTTAATATCATCTGGTGAATATAACCCACTCAAACAACGACCCTACAAATATTTGTTTATGCGTGGGAAATAATTTAATTCTCTTGCCACTCTCTTCACCATCTAATATATTAACAAAAAAGATGTTTGAGTTTGGTTCTTTATTAAGATATTTTAACTGAGCTAAGATAAAATGGTAAACCTCCCTCAATGTTCTTATTTGAGCGCCTCCAGTGCCACACACTTTTTGGTAGGCTCTGCCCACCTTTTGTTAAGCTCCGTCCACTTTTTGGAAAAACCCCGCCCACTTTTTGGTAAGCCACGCCCACCTTTTACTAAGCCCCGCCCACTTTTTGTTAAGCCACGCCCACTTTTTGCTATACCCCGCCCACTTTTGCTAAGCTCCGCCCACTTTTGCTAAGTCCCACCCACTTTATAAACTCTTCAGCATTGTATCATTTCCAGGTAATACATAACATCATTTTCAGGGAATTTCCATCACATCATTTCCAGTTAAGACACGCCCAGGGAATTTCCACAGGAAATGACACACACCCAGCCCTTCTTATAAAAGGCACCGACCACACAGGCTTTTTCAAACACGCTTTCTGCTTCACTTGAGAATGGACTCCTATGCCGAAATGGAATGGGATAACTTTGCTATTCCTTGGAGTCCTACTACCTGTGTAGCGCTCAACCTTCAGATTGATGAACTGGACTCGAACCTCTTGTCGATGGAGGAAATTGTATCTGAGCTACGAAATGAAAATTCTACTTTTAACACAACTTGGGATAAAGTTATTTTTTTGTTTGAAGATCTTTTGAACAACCAAGACCCACAGAACGAGTTCTACCTTGATGACCCAGCCAAAGAGTTATACCTTGGAGATCCACAAAATCCTGAAAAAGAGTTCTACCATGATGATACTTATTGTGAGTTATCAAAACAAAACCCACTGAACGAGTTCTACCTTGATGACCCAGCCAAAGAGTTATACCTTGGAGACTCACTAAATTTGGGAAAAACAAATTATGAGGTCTGCCTAGATGGTTCTAACTGTGGAGCCTACCTTGGAGACTCACTAAATTTGGGAAAAACAAATTATGAGGTTTGCCTAGATGGTTCTAACTGTGGAGCCTACCTTGGAGACTCACTGAATTTGGGAAAAACAAATTATGAGGTCTGCCTAGATGGTTCTAACTGTGGAGCCTACCTTGGAGACTCACTAAATTTGGGAAAAACAAATTATGAGGTCTGCCTAGATGGTTCTAACTGTGGAGCCTACCTTGGAGACTCACTAAATTTGGGAAAAACAAATTATGAGGTTTGCCTAGATGGTTCTAACTGTGGAGCCTACCTTGGAGACTCACTAAATTTGGGAAAAACAAATTATGAGGTTTGCCTAGATGGTTCTAACTGTGGAGCCTACCTTGGAGACTCACTAAATTTGGGAAAAACAAATTATGAGGTCTGCCTAGATGGTTCTAACTGTGGAGCCTACCTTGGAGACTCACTAAATTTGGGAAAAACAAATTATGAGGTTTGCCTAGATGGTTCTAACTGTGGAGCCTACCTTGGAGACTCACTAAATTTGGGAAAAACAAATTATGAGGTCTGCCTAGATGGTTCTAACTGTGGAGCCTACCTTGGAGACTCACTAAATTTGGGAAAAACAAATTATGAGGTTTGCCTAGATGGTTCTAACTGTGGAGCCTACCTTGGAGACTCACTAAATTTGGGAAAAACAAATTATGAGGTTTGCCTAGATGGTTCTAACTGTGGAGCCTACCTTGGAGACTCACTAAATTTGGGAAAAACTAATTATGAGGTCTGCCTAGATGGTTCTAACTGTGGAGCCTACCTTGGAGACTCACTAAATTTCATAAAATTAGGAAAAGAGTTTTACCTTGGAGACTTTGAAAACTGGTTTCGTTTTGGAGACTCTGAATGGGGGTTTTGTTTTGATAACTCGGAATGTGATACCTATCTTGGAGACTCAACAGGATTGTGGTTATACCTTGGGAACTTGGAAAGTTGGTTTTATTTTGGAGACTCTACCTGTGGGGTACATCTTGGAGACTCTTTGCATTCTAAAGCAATGAACAATGTTCTTTGTTTAATGACGCTTGATTTAAGCAATATCAAGAAAGTTCGAGGAAGAAAATGCTGGAAAATTCTTTCTTCCCATTTCTACTTCTTCAAACTTGAAAGCCTTGAAAGACAGAATTGGAGGAAGAGGAAAAAAAATAAAAATGAAATACGTATTTAAAAAAAGAAGAAAAAAAAAGAAATACGTATTTTTAAAAAAGAAGAAAAAAAAAGATTATGTTAGGGTTAGGGTGGGATTTTGAATGTGAGGGTTAGGGATTAGGTTGGGTTAGGGATGGAGTTGGGTTAGGGATGGGGTTGGGTTAGGGTTGGGATTTTGAATGTGAGGGTTAGGGTTGGGATTGGGTTAGGGATGGGGTTGGGTTAGGGTTGGGATTTTGAATGTGAGGGTTAGGGTTGGGGTTGGGTTAGGGATGGGGTTGGGTTAGGGATGGGGTTGGGTTAGGGATGGGGTTGGGTTAGGGATGGGGTTGGGTTGGGGATGGGGTTGGGTTAGGGATGGGGTTGGGTTAGGGATGGGGTTGGGTTAGGGATGGGGTTGGGTTGGGGATGGGGTTGGGTTAGGGATGGGGTTGGGTTAGGGATGGGTTGGGTTAGGGATGGGTTTGGGTTAGGGATGGGGTTGGGTTAGGGTTTGTATATTATTATGACTCACTCACACATACACACACACAAAAGTTAAGCCCCAACTGAAAAGTTGAGGGATTCTGTGTTTGGGGTTCACAGATTTAAAAACGTATCCCCATTATACACATACAAAAGTTAAGCCCCAACTGAAAAGTTGAGGGATTCTGTGTTTGGGGTTCACAGGTTTAAAAACGTATCCCCATTATACACACACAAAAGTTAAGCCCCAACTGAAAAGTTGAGGGATTCTGTGTTTGGGGTTCACAGATTTAAAAACGTATCCCCATTATACACATACAAAAGTTAAGCCCCAACTGAAAAGTTGAGGGATTCTGTGTTTGGGGTTCACAGATTTAAAAACGTATCCCCATTACATTTTTTTTATTTATTTATTATTTTCAAGGGTATTAACTGCTTACTTGTGTTTTTTGTAATTCTTGCGAGTAAAATGAACCCAAGATTTCTTCTCCATTTAAATCATTTAATTTGTAAGTCCAAGGGTTTGTAGCCATTACATCAACGATTTTAAATAATTCACGAGTCCATTTTTGTGTATAACCTTTCTCAAAATGGCTTTTCCATTTGTATATCCTTACCATATCACCAACTTTGAACTTGGGCTTTCTCAAATTAATCTCCTTTTCATATTCTAATTTTGTAAATGTTTCTGATGGTTTTGATTTTGTTGATGAATGAACTGTATTGTTGTAATCATCTACAATATCCTGAATTAAATACACCCATTTTTGAGAACCGAGTTCTGTGAATTTTTTATATAATTTCTCTTTCAAAGTACGATTAAAACGCTCAATAACAACTGCCTTTCCTTCATTAAAGGTGCTGTATAATTTAATACCCTTCCCCTTAAGAAATTTCATGAATATTTTGTTATAGAACTCTGTTCCCTCATCAGTCCATAACTTCTTTGGTTTCCTTTTATCCCGATCAAATATTAGCTTAAAGGCTAACATTAAAGTATCACCCCTTTTATTTTTTAAAGGGACAACCCAGGCAAATCTACTCCTCAAATCAATAACGGTTAAAGCATACCTGTATCCCCTGTCATTATTCAATTCAATTAAATCAGCGGACCATATGTGGTCGGTGTATTTAGAATAAACCTTCCTTCTTTTAAACTTTGTGATTATAGGTTTGTGTAATTCTTCAGCCAAAAGCTCCTCAGTCTTGATGACATCATTAGAGCCTAATAGTTTTTTGAGGAATAACCAAGACCAAGTTTCAATTTAGCATTTATCAAATTTCTCACAATAAACCTATCAACTTTCTCTCTCAACGTTGGATTTTGTATCAAAGACAAATTATACAACATTTCGCTGTCGGCTTTATGTTTTTCAGTCAACGTAGTGGTTTTCCCATAAGCAATATCATGCTTCATACACACTTCGTCAACCCTATTTGTAGGTTTAGACCAAGGTTTAGGATTGTCAGCCTCATCTAATCTTTTATCCAAGTTTGTTCCTGGACCACAGAAAGAATACCCTGGAAGGTGTAATTCCCCTGGAATTCCAGTTGTTGTAAATTTACTTCCTGACAGAAACTTTTGTATGTCTCCTCCTCTTTTAGGAGAGATGAATTGGCACTTTTTAGAGCCACATACTTGACATATTCCTTTTTGATAAACTCTATTATTTTTAGCTTTAACATAAGAGATATTTTTAGATTTAGTTTTCTTTTTACATTTGAGACAATAACTCATATTTATTTATCAGAAAAATTCCGACAGAGTATCAAAACCTTTTTGGTTTTCAACATATACATTTCAATCTTTATTTTTAAAACATAAAGAATCCTAAGGAATGCCTTCACTCTCTCCTCCATTTATTTACAAATAAAAACTAACTAAAGTCAATGACACCAACATCATCAATCACATAATCTTTTCCTTCTTCTTCTTCTTCTTCTTCACCACTTTCTCGTTTAAATCTCCTCCCTGAAATTGAAGACATTGACGTTCTTATTTTTGAAACTATTATCTTCATAAGAGTTGTTAATTCTTTAATTTCCTCTTCGGTGCGTTGAGATTGATTTATTTGCTTTAATACACTCAATCTTTTATGAATCTCACTGATTTCCATCTCCCTCTCCTCCTCCTCCATTTTCTCCCTCTCCTCCTTCTCCTTTTTCTCCCTTTTCTCCCTTTCCTCCTTCTCCCTTTTCTCCCTTTCCTCCTTCTCCTTTTTCTCCCTCTCCTCCTTCTCCTCCTTTTTCTCCCTCTCCTCCTTCTCCTCCCTCTCCCTTTCCTCCTTCTCCTTTTTCTCTCTTTCCTCCTTCTCTTCTTCAACTCCTTCCTCATCCCTTGCTACCCTTGAGTTTGAACCCCAAAGAATATTATACATATACTCATCTGGATTTTGAGATATTCTTGTATCTATAATTATTTTTCTCATAATAGGATACCAATAAGATTTGTTGACGATTTCTAAAAGAGTTTTATATTTCATAACTTTGAGAAGTTCATTTTTATTTAATATTTTAAACAAGTCTCTATTTGTGGGTTTAACAATATCAGTATAAGGCCAGTTTTTTATGACAAAATTCCCATGTATATGCTCCAAATCATAAGGTATGTAATACCGAGCACCCTTTTCTTGTAGGTATCCTTGAATACAAAAATTATAATTCTCTTGTAGTCTTCTTCCTGCCATTTATGTATCAGAAATATATGTGAGATTAATATTATGACAGGTAATACCACCCCATCTTCCCACTACCAAATCGGTTTGTATTCCTCGGCTTTCTATCCTTATCTCATTACCTTCCTTCTTTGTCATGCGAACCATCGCTATACTATCATATATTTTTCTTTTCTTAAAATCACGTATTTGTTGTTTACTAATTGTACTTCCACATAAATCCTTATCCTCACCAAGTGGATAATATTCTTCTTTACGAGACTGATTTAAATCATGTAGGTCTTCTATGTTTATTGAAAAAGACCAATTATACCCTAAATCAGGCATATCATACCCCCATTTATTAATTCGCATATTAACTAAATGTCCTTCTTTATAAAATTCAATTGTAAGCAGGTAGTTAAATTCAATGAGGAAAGGTGTATGGTCAGTATAACCAGGTGTTGTGGTTGTAAATTTTACTTCTTTCACAAAACGTGCTGTTTTCTTTAAAAATATATATTGTGATAAATCACTTAATCTAATTAAGTCATTCGCATCTGTAGGGTTTGGATAATTGATTAATTTATAAGTATTCTTCATATTAATATTTTTACTTACACTATATTTTTGTCGTTCAGCCTGTGCCTTTGTATAATAATTTGATAAATCAATATCCTGAGAGGATTTTCCAAAGATAGAACCATCTTTTCCAACATAAGTCATTTATATTAGATTAAAAATGATATCATAAAAATTTTCATTATTGTTGAGTTGAAATAATACATATAAACATAATTGGCCACAACATTTAGAATTAATTTCTTGAACTTGGAATGTTTGATAAACACCATTCTGTAAGAATTGTATTACTTCAACAGGTGGTGGCATACCATAACTATCAAAATAATATTTATCCTGACTATTATGAATACAAACCCAATGAGAACCATTCTGTGTGTCTAAATTCATAATAATATTCTTTGTATTCTTATTTATATGTATTAATTCATCTCTCATACAAATAACCACATTATCAATTTTTAGTGTTTTACAATACTTAGCTAGTTCTATATTTGACGTTGTATTCTTTCCAAATTGTTTAAACCATTTATCCATTTATTTATGAGAAAGATACAATCCATTACCCCGTTTAGTTAGTTTAACACCCGCTTGAGCGATAGAGGAAAGCATATCTCCAACCAACAATCTAGCTTTATCAGGTAGACTTTCAAGTTTTTGAGCAAAATCTACAATTACACCACTTCCACTAATTTGTTTCTCCAACTCCTTGTTATGTCTTTCCAATTCTTTTTGAGCTTTTAGTTGTGCCTTCCTTTCGTTAGCAGTTTTTACCGCTGCTGAAATACCACCAGTCAATGCTCCCGCCGCACTTAAACCAGCAAATAAAGGAATTAGAAACGGGAGAAATCCTCCTCTTGACTCATCTATTGAATATTTCTTTAACATAGGTTTCGTCATTTTAATTTTAAGTGATCCAACATCATTTAGTGTTTTTACTTGTGTGTGTGTGAGTAAAACATCAATTCTTACAGCTCCTTTTCTTTGAATTGTATTAACATTAATAATACAAGGCTTTTGATTTTGAATACAAGATGTTAATTTATTAAGATTGATTTGATTAACATATACCCCAACCATTTATTTATGAGAAAAAACCTATGTGATATTAATCATAACACCATTATCTGTATTAATCTGTAATTCTGTTTCCTCCAAAAGCAAACAATATGCATTAACCTCTTCACTCTCCCCTCTTTCAATGTATAGAGAAGTATCCACTCGATTAGACTTTATAGTTTCCTTTTGAGAACTCAGGTCAATTGTGTAGATTGTATAAAGTTTTTGAAACGCAACCATATCCAAAATAGGATCATTATTACCATTACTTTCACACACCTTTTGGTAGGACTTGTAGGCTTCCGCATAATCATTTTTTTCCCAATCAATTTCCAATCTATCTCGCGGATAAAATGTGCCATCAAGAGAAACCCGAAGTTGTTTCACCTTAGCATTATCACTCAGCGCATTATTCTTATTAGTACCGTCCTCTCCATCTGGTTTTTTAAAAATGAGCCAGAGGTATCGTGGCTTTCCTTGAAGAACACCCAAATTCCAAGTGTAGGTAGTGTGTTCCAGTTTAACGTGTTGACATCTTCTTTTAAGGTATGATACATTTAGCGGTTTCTTTGAGTTAAGTCTTCTATTTAACATCTCTTCCGTTTTAAGATTAGGAGTATATTCACTGATATACCAACACAAATCATTAATAACAAATTTATTGTTGTCTCCAAAAGCATTTTCATCCCCAAAAAGCAACCTATTTACATTATCATTCCTTTGTAGTTGAAATCTAATTTTAAGACCATACAAAACTTTATCATAATCGCAAAATCCAAATATACCTTTAAGAGGTACTGCTACGGTAAAACTATTCACTGCTTTTGTTTCATCATTATACATTGACTTCCTTTGACTATAACCAGGGTCTGCGTTTGTACCCGTTGACATATCAGGAATAAAACCTTCAACAGCTCCCTTACCCATTCTATCACTAAACGAATATAGTGTAAATTTCATCATTTCAGATGTAGCAGAGACATAATCAACCGCTTCAACCTCTTGTGTTCCAATATACAGGCGGACACTGTCAAACATTTTCCAGAAGAAATCATTTACGAGTGTAGCATTAGTATTATTCGCAGCCTTAGTGAATTTAAATTTACACAGCAAGAAACTATCAGCTATATTCAAGTAAGTTTGTTGATTATTTATTTCAAAACTTTTTGTTCCGTTTGAATTCCAGTCTGTTCCTGTTATAGCATTTACCTTAAAATAGTCTTCCTTTTTAGTGGAGTTTGAAATGATAATCGTATCATCCAAATCATAGATACTATCAATCGCTTCCATACTTGTATTTATATAGCATTAAAATTGTTGAAACCCTGACCCAAGTATTTTAATGATTTTTTGTCGTTCTTGTGAAGATAGTTGAGTTTTACCTTTTTTTATTTCTTTGATTGCTTGTAATTTATGAGACTCCTTTTGAGCATCTTTTATACTCTTTATAGCACCCGCAACGGAGCCCACGGCAGAAGCAGTTGAACCAATTAGGTCTTTATGTTTAAGGATGGTTGAACCAATACCCATTAGAGTATCAATTATCCCATCTCCTTTATTTCGAAATTGATGACCTACACCTCGTTGTCTCTTAGGTTTATAGTATCCTCTACCCACATACCTTGTATAGTCTGGTGAAAGGAACATGCCCTCCCCTGTAATTATTTTATATTTTCCCAACTCGTGTTTTCTCACAATAACCATTATTTATTTATTGAAAAACTTCACGTAGGTGAATTCTGATGGATATAATTTCATCATTAAAGGATATCATACGATTATCTTGGTCGGTTATCCTAAAATTTACTCTGTATATGGTTTTTCCTGACACAGGTAAATAGACAAGATTTTTTGGTTCCATATTAAATTTATAACCAATCGGGGTTGAGTATGCACTGAATGAAAATATTGTATTTGTTCTTATTCCATCGTTATAAGCACCATCAATCAAATCACAATGAATTAATACTGAATTTATACCGGAGGATATTTGGATAACATTATCACTGTAAAACGTCCCGTTATTTTCAATCTTTTTTGAAGAGAAACCCAATAGCTCTCTAAACGAATTTTCAATCGTGAAATCAACTTTATAATTATTTTTAAGTTTAATAGTTGATTTTGAAGTGTGTTTTTGAATATCTATTACAATATTTTTTGGTTCATCACCTTTTTCTTTCATAAGGCGAGAGACTTCTGAAGATATTTGAGAAATCTCGTAAGCTCCAGGTGAAACAGTTATAGTTTTATATCCACTTCCTGGATTATAACTAAACTTGCTGTTTTTCTCTGTGATATTAAACAAGGTATTATAAGTTTCCATCGACAATAAAGATGCCTCATATGAGGTAAGGGGGTCAAGTTGTAGTGGGTAAGGGAATGAAGCTGTGTAATCGCTCGTTGTGAAATTAAAACTAAGAATTGTGCTTCTCATCTTATTTAATATCTAATAAAATATCTTTGTATTGACATTTATTAATTATTTTCATATTCATCAACTGATCTAAAATGGCTGAGGATTCATTAAAACAATTGTTGTTTCCAGCCTTCTTACTACCTAACAACAATAATAGCCTATTAACTAATTGTGATGGGTCATTTGGAAGAAAACTAACACCTGAACCAAGTTTACTTAAAGCATCAATAATATGTTTCTCCTTCTCATTCTTCTTACTTTTACCAGCAACAGAAACTCCATAATCAAGTGCATTTAACAACTCAATATATACCCTATCTTCCTCTCTTTCCATATCAAGTGGTTCCTCAAAATATTTTGAACCGCTGAATCCGGGGTTTGTTAGAAGAAACATTAATCTTGGAGTTAATTTAACATTTGGTTGAGTAGAACTCAAGAACATCAATTCATCATTAAATATCAATACCTTTTCTTCCACAAGATGAAACACTGCTGGTTCTTCTGTTGGAATGAGACCTGCTCTGGTTTTTGAACCCGCCGAATATTCATTGTTTTGAAGAGCTTCCACAACATAATTAGGGGGTTGATTTACCTGCTCAAGTTTCCGAAATAATCCCTCGTCATCATATTCTAATTCACCAAGTTCTTGTTTTGTTATCTGACTAAAATCTTTGAGCATTTGAAGTTTTTTCGGAGTAAATTCTACCGTGGGAACTGTAGGTGAGTGTTGAGTTTTCAAAAGTGGTTTAAAGAATTTCTCTTGTTTTCTTTCAAAGGCTTCTTCACCAGTTAGTTTCTGTCTCCGTTTCTTCTTTATCTCTTCCTGTTGTTTAACAACTTTTGAAACTAATTGTTGATGTTCCTTAAACTTTCTTTCTCTTTCTTCGGTATTCATTTTCTGTATTTATTTATTGAAAAATATCATTTAGTATCTCATCTTGTTTCACAACAATATATTTATATTTTCCAATCGTGTGTTTCATATAATTTTCAAATTCTTTTTTACTACATAACGTAGAGCAATTATCTCTCCAAAAATTATTTACATCTATTGAATTTAACTTAAATAAAATAAAAGTATTGGCATTGTTTCTTATTGAGCGTCGAGGGAGTTGAAAATATGATTGACTAAGATATATACAATTACAAGAAGAATGTCTCCCTCTTGTATAGTAGCTATCCATTACTGTTTGGTTTCTCTCATTAACACAATCATCAAAGATGACGAGGTTCTTTTTTGATTTATCTAAATCTTGAGGTGAAGGTATATCATCCGTATTATCACTGAGAATACAAGTTATGGGTTTCGATTTTGATTTCTGTGTATCACAAAATAATTGTATTATATCTTCAATATTATAATCATTCAGTTTGTTTTGAAGTTTAAATAAACCGATAATGTCTTCCTTTTTAAGACCTGCATTAAAACCCTGTGAGAGTAGTTGATACTCGGGTTGAAAACTTGACTTTGTAAAAATTATTAAATTATCATAATCTAAAAAATTAGGACCAAGGAGCATCTTTAAAAGTAAACAGGTTTTCCCACATCCGCTTGAACCAACTATTAGACATCTCAATGAATTTGGAATGTTTTTATGGTTATTAAACTTTATCTTATTTTCCCAAACGGGTAAAAAATCATTCATTTATATATTTGGAAAACAAGTCATCTAACTTTTTTTGAGCTATTTTAGAAACTCTATATTTTATCCTGAGTTCGGGTTTAATTTCAAAATAATTCATTATTTTATTTATATAGTATCTTGTATTAACATTTCCATTAAAATTATTTTGAATAATAAATATCATTAAACCCTTATACATTTCCTCAATACAAAGAGTCTCTTTCCTTGTAAGAAATGGTGTATTATCACCATAATGCTTAACATTCATCTCTCTTATTAATCTTGTAAAGTAATTCATTTTTGGTTCTAATTTAAAAGAGTTATATGTTTTTTTATATTTCTTATTATCATTAATTAGAATATAATCACAGAATAAACATTGTTTATATGAACCCTCATTATTAAGCCCTATTCTATCACAAGCTGGACAATTCTCTAATTTATCATATGGAGAGTCTGGAAATTCTAAATATCCTTCAGAACTTATCATATTTATATAGTAAATTTTTACTTAAACTAAACGCAAGTTTATTCATTAATAAATACAATGTTTCAAAGCACAAAAGACAAATTTCAATCAATCTCTACTTCGGTGGAAGATATAGAAAAATATGTCAAAGATGTTAAATTGAACAAAGATAAATATGGAAATTTTTGGGTAAAACCAGTTATGGAAAATAACATGAGCCCCTCTATTTCATTTAAAGGAAGAGCTCTAACTATACCTGGAAAGACATCCATTAAAGTAAATCTAACAAAAGTTTCTCCTCTACTCCTGGCAATTTATTCAAAGCTTGAAAAAGTGATTGACCACGATACTTTGAAAAAGAATGATAAGACCATTAATAATTCTAGAGGAGACATTTGTATTTTCTTTAATAATCCAAAGGGTGTAGATCTAAGTAAAATGAATGATGTTAATATTTCTGGTGAAATGTCATTTCGTTCTATGATAGTTAGAGATTATTTAAAGATAACTTTTGATATTAAAAATGTAGAGATTGAATCCGTTAATGAAAGAAAGTATATTGGTATAGATGGAAAGGTTTTTTCTGCTAATTAAATATGAGTCATTACAGCAGTGAAGATTTTACTATTTCATTGAACTCGGACGATAGTGATGATAGTATTTCATTGAACTCGGACGATGGTGATGATAGTATTTCATTGAACACAGATGATAGTTATGATACTAATAGTTTGTGCTCAAATGATAGTTATGAGAGTAGCTTTATTGATGACTCTGAGTATGATTCTGAGTATTCATGTGATAGTTATGACTTAGATGATTCTGAGTGAAAAAGTGTTTTAGTTTAAGCACAGCGATATATATAAAACGGAGCTGTAAAGCTCAAAAGTGTTTTATTTTAAGCACAGTGATATATATAAAACACCACGTTTTCTCACGCTATAAATATGGTTTATTGTGATACTTGCGAGAAGGAAGTAAAATATTATAAACAACATATTCTCACCGCAAAACATACATACAACATTTTAAACAAACTTTCCCCTCTTCCACCTGAAACAAAACACTGTTCTACATGTAATAAAAATATCCTCAAGAAAGGCTTCAAAATACATCTTAAAACAAATCTACATTTATCAAATTTTATCACAACTAAAAACTCTGATGGAGCATTCAAAGGACATATTAAAATAAGAGTCTTTAACTTCAAACCTCCTGAACCAGAGTCTATAGTTGATGCTGTAGAAATAGTTAAACCTGCTGTTCAAACGTTGATTGAAAAAACACTAAAGGAAATGAAACCACTTAAATTTTATATGGGAGTAAAATTAGAAATGACAAAGGATGAAGGAGTTATAGATGCACCATACATGAGAACTGAGCCACACTTTATATCTTCATATCAAGATTTTAAAACATCAGGAGTCTATGATGAACTTATTAAACAAGAGCAAGATGTGGATAATTCAATCGTAGGAAGTGGATTCAATATAGGAAAAATTATTTACATAGACATTCATATTCTTAAATCAGATCCTCTAAAAGCTTCTTCTTACATTGATTTACCCAGTGTTATCAAAAATAGAAAAGCAGTTATCAATATCAAAAATAAAGACAATAAATGTTTTCTCTGGTCTATTTTAGCACACTTACATCCTCCACATTTTCATGATGAAAGAGTATCTCATTATAAAAAATATGAGAATACATTAAATACGAAAGATCTAAAGTTTCCGATGACTTTAAATGATATTCCTAAATTTGAAAAGATGAATAATTTATCAGTTAATGTTTATGGTCTAACAGAAACAAACAACATTCAGGTTTTAAAGCTTTCTGACAATTGTAAACAAACTCATATTAATCTTCTATATTTTAATTCAGACGAAAATTCACATTATACATACATCAAAGATATTGCTAAATTAATAAAACCACAAGTCTGTAAGAGAACAAATAAAATATATATTTGTTTGCGTTGTCTTAACTTCTTCAATTCACAAGAAAGATTAGATAAACATTCAAATTATTGTGGCGAACATAAATCAACGGTAATCAATATGCCTAAAGAAGGCTCAAAGATCACATTCAAAGATGAAAATAAAAAGATCAAACATCCATTTGTTATATATGCTGATTTTGAAAGTATTTTAGAAAAAATTGATACTGCTTCTCCAGATCCAAAAGAATCATACACAAATAAATATCAAAAACATACTCCTTGTGGTTTTTGTTATTATATCAAATCATCCGTTGGTGATAAATATAACAAGTTAGAGATGTATAGAGGCTCAAATACCCCAGAGGAGTTTGTGAAACGACTAGAAAAAGACTGTGTTCGATTAACCAAGATAATGAGAGAAACCAATAAACCAATGTCCTTAACAAGTAAAGAAAAAAGGGAATTTATAAAAAACAATGTCTGTCATATTTGTGAGGAGAAAATTGGTAAAGGTCTAAAGGTTAGAGACCATTGTCATCTCACTGGTAAATATAGAGGTCTGGCTCATCAAAGTTGTAATATTAATTATCAACTCCCCTCTTTCATTCCTGTCTTTCTTCATAACAACGCTCATTATGATACACATCTATTTATCAAGGAACTCTCAAAGACTTCTGGAAGTATCTCAGCAATTCCAAACACGGATCAGAAATACATTTCATTCACAAAAACAATTCACACATCTCCTATTACTCATATCAGATTTCTTGATACATTTAAATTCATGGCAAGTCCATTGGTTAACTTGGTTCAAAATCTAAAAGAGTTTCCATGTCTTTCAGAGTATTTTTTAGATAAAGATTTTCTAACACAAAAGGGAATTTACCCCTATGACTATATGGACTCATTTGAGAGATTCAATGAAACACAACTTCCTTCAAAAGAAAATTTCTATAACAAATTAAACAACAGTAATATATCTGATAAAGATTATGTACACGCACAAAATGTTTGGGAAAAATATAACATCAGGAATCTTGGCGAGTATCACGATTTGTATCTCAAAACTGATGTGCTTTTATTGGCCGATGTATTTGAAGCCTTTAGATCTGTTTGTCGCACTGGATATGGATTGGATCCTGCTCACTACTACACAGCACCTGGATTGGCCTGGAGTGCGATGTTGAAAATGACAAAACAAGATTTGGATTTGATAACCGATGTTGATACGCTTTTGATGATTGAAAAGGCAAAAAGAGGTGGAATTTCACAAGTCTGCTCGAGTAGATACGCAAAAGCAAATAACAAATATCTTCCAAATTATGATCCAACGAAAGAGAGTTCTTACTTGATGTACTATGACGCAAACAACCTGTATGGCTGGGCAATGTCTCAGGCTCTTCCTTATGGAAAACTTAGATGGGTAAAGGAAAAAGACTACAAAAACGTTTTACAAGATGTATGTATCTCTACACAAAAAGAATTGGATGAAGAAAAAGTTGGTTATTATTTTGAAATTGATTTAAAATATCCAGAGGAACTCCATAACCTACACAAAGATCTCCCATTTGCTTGTGAGAAAGAAAGTCCAAAGAAAGAATGGTTGAGTGATTATCAACGATCGTTTGATATAGGTGAATCAACAGAAAAATTACTTACTACATTATATAACAAGAAAAATTATGTTCTACACCAAAGAAATTTGCGACAATATTTATCAAAAGGTCTAAGAGTAGAGAAGATCCATAGGGTTCTAAAGTTCAATCAAAGTCATTGGTTAAAGGGGTACATTGATTTTAATACACAAAGAAGAACAGAGTCAAAAACAGATTTTGAGAAAGACTTTTATAAATTGATGAATAATGCGGTCTTTGGTAAGACTATGGAGAATGTGAGGAAAAGACAAAATATCAGATTATCAACATCTTGGGAACAAGCATCAAAATTAATTAATAGACCGAGTTTTACTCGAGCTGAGGTCTTTACTGAGAACTTTTGTGCGATCCATTTGATTAAAGAGAGTATTGAAATGAACAAACCTATTTATATTGGGACAACAATTCTTGATTTATCAAAGTCATTAATGTATGATTACTTTTATAATAACTTGAGGAAGAAATATCAAAATGATGTTAATCTACTTTATATGGATACAGATAGTTTTATTTTGAAAATTAATACCAACGATGTTTATTCAGACATGAAAAGAGACATTAATATCTATGACACGAGTAATTACAGTCCAGAGAGTGAGTTGTTCTCTTCTAAAAATAAAAAGGTGATTGGAAAGTTCAAGGATGAATTAGGAGGAAATGTCATGAGTGAATTTGTGGGATTGAGGTCTAAGGCTTATGCTTATAAATACATTGTGAATAACGTTGAAAAAACTGATAAGAAATTAAAAGGTGTAAAGAAAAATGTCATTAAAGAAACAATAAACTTTAAGGATTATTATAACTGTTTAACAACAAAGAAAGAAGAGTTTAGAAAGATTAATGGAATAAGAAGTTATAAACATCAATTATATTCAGAAGAGGTGAATAAGAAAGCATTGGGGGCTTTTGATGATAAGAGGTTTATTTTAGAAAATGGAATTGATAGTCTCCCTTATGGTTATATAAGTATATAAGTGATAAGATATATATAAGTGATAAGATATATATAAGTGATAAGATATATATAAGTGATAAGATATACATAAGTGATAAGATATATATAAGTGATAAGTTAAAAAGGGGGGGTTGGGGATTTTAACGGGCTACCGCCGCCTTTTTTACTATTATATAAATGATAGAACCAAGTATCAACCAGACTAAAGAGTGGAGGTGTAATCAACCTTGGTATATAAATGGAAAACATAATGAATGTGAAAAATATCAAATAGGTATAATTGAAAAGGCAACTGGTAAAAAAATTCACAAAACAAATAAGAGAATTAATTTAAATACCGGTGAATTGGGTAAAAAAGATGGAAATATTTTTGAGTGGACGGAAAACTTTGATGGTTGTCAGGAAAATATATACTTTAATTTAAAAATGGTATGTGGCACTGGAGGTGCTCAAACAAGAACATTGAGGGAGGTTTACCATTTTATCTTAGCTCAGTTAAAATATCTTAATAAAGAACCAAACTCAATCATCTTTTTTGTTAATATATTAGATGGTGAAGAGAGTGGCAAGAGAATTAAATTATTTCCCACGCATAAACAAATATTTGTAGGGTCGTTGTTTGAGTGGGTTATATTCACCAGATGATATTAAGAGTAAAAGGTTAAAAGGTCCATAAGGTCAGAAGGATCACAGGTGTTTAAGTGGTCTAATGAATAAGGATAGCATGTCAAAAGGTTAGAAGGTTCGTAAAGAACAGGGTGAGAGAAATATAGGTGTTTAGGGTCAATGAGGGAGGGAAAGAATTAATATGGAAGTGAATGGGTCAAAGATTAATCTGCCAGATGATATGTAGAAGAAGGATGATAGGTCTATAAGAGAAAACAAATATTTGTAGTGTTTGAGTGGTCTAATGAACAACATTAAGGATAGGTACTACAGACAAAAGGTTCATAAAGATGAGGGTGGGAGAAATAGAGGTGTTTATGATTTTTGAAAAAGACAAGGGGGTAAATGACATTAGATAGGGATTTCCCATGTTAAACGGAGGTGTCCCAGAAGCAACATTATTACACTACTCACAAGTGTGAAAAGTGGTTTTTCCACACTAATACAAGTGCAAAAGTGTTTTTTCCACACTAATACAAGTGCAAAAGTGGTTTCCTGCACCAACACAAGTGCGAAAAGTGGTTTTTCAACACTAACACAAGTGCGAAAAGTGGTTTTTCCACACTAATACAAGTGCAAAAGTGGTTTCCTGCACCAACACAAGTGCGAAAAGTGGTTTTTCAACACTAACACAAGTGCAAAAAGTGTTTTTTCCACACTAATACAAGTGCAAAAGTGGTTTTTCCACACTAATACAAGTGCAAAAGTGGTTTCCTGCACCAAAACAAGTGCGAAAAGTGGTTTTTCAACACTAACACAAGTGCGAAAAGTGGTTTTTCAACACTAACACAAGTGCGAAAAGTGGTTTTTCAACACTAACACAGGTGCGAAAAGTGGTTTTTCAACACTAACACAAGTGCGAAAAGTGGTTTTTCCACACTAATACAAGTGCAAAAGTGGTTTCCTGCACCAACACAAGTGCGAAAAGTGGTTTTTCAACACTATCACAAGTGCGAAAAATGGTTTTTCCACACTAATACAAGTGCAAAAGTGGTTTCCTGCACCAACACAAGTGCGAAAAGTGGTTTTTCAACACTAACACAAGTGCGAAAAATGGTTTTTCCACACTAATACAAGTGCAAAAGTGGTTTCCTGCACCAACACAAGTGCGAAAAGTGGTTTTTCAACATTATCACAAGTGCAAAAAGTGTTTTTTCCACACTAATACAAGTGCAAAAGTGGTTTCCTGCACCAACACAAGTGCGAAAAGTGGTTTTTCAACACTAAGACATGTGCGAATTGTGGTTTTTCAACACTAACACAAGTGCGAAAAGTGGTTTTTCAACACTAACACAAGTGCGAAAAGTGGTTTTTCAACACTAACACAAGTGCGAAAAGTGGTTTTTCAACACTAACACAAGTGAGAAAAGTGGTTTTTCAACACTATCACAAGTGCAAAAAGTGTTTTTTCCACACTAATACAAGTGCAAAAGTGGTTTCCTGCACCAACACAAGTGCGAAAAGTGGTTTTTCAACACTAACACAAGTGCAAAAAGTGGTTTTTCAACACTAACACAAGTGCGAAAAGTGGTTTTTCAACACTAACACAAGTGCGAAAAGTGTTTTTTCCACACTAATACAAGTGCAAAAGTGGTTTCCTGCACCAACACAAGTGCGAAAAGTGGTTTTTCAACACTAACACAAGTGCGAAAAGTGGTTTTTCAACACTAACACAAGTGCGAAAAGTGGTTTTCCACACTTAATACAAGTGCAAAAGTGGTTTCCTGCACCAACACAAGTGCGAAAAGTGGTTTTTCAACACTAACACAAGTGCGAAAAGTGGTTTTTCAACACTAACACAAGTGCGAAAAGTGGTTTTTCCATAATAATACAAGTGCAAAAGTGGTTTCCTGCACCAACACAAGTGCGAAAAGTGGTTTTTCAACATTATCACAAGTGCAAAAAGTGTTTTTTCCACACTAATACAAGTGCAAAAGTGGTTTCCTGCACCAACACAAGTGCGAAAAGTGGTTTTTCAACACTAACACAAGTGCGAAAAGTGGTTTTTCAACACTAACACAAGTGCGAAAAGTGGTTTTTCCACACTAATACAAGTGCAAAAGTGGTTTCCTGCACCAACACAAGTGCGTAAAGTGTTTTTTCAACACTAACACAAGTGCGAAAAGTGGTTTTTCAACACTAACACAAGTGCGAAAAGTGGTTTTTCAACACTATCACAAGTGCAAAAAGTGTTTTTTCCACACTAATACAAGTGCAAAAGTGGTTTCCTGCACCAACACAAGTGCGAAAAGTTGTTTTTCAACACTAACACAAGTGCAAAAAGTGGGTTTTCAACACTAACACAAGTGTGAAAAGTGGTTTTTCCACACTAATACAAGTGCAAAAGTGTTTTTTCCACACTAATACAAGTGCAAAAGTGGTTTCCTGCACCAACACAAGTGCGAAAAGTGGTTTTTCAACACTAACACAAGTGCGAAAAGTGGTTTTTCCACACTAATACAAGTGCAAAAGTGGTTTCCTGCACCAACACAAGTGCGAAAAGTGGTTTTTCAACATTAACACAAGTGAGAAAAGTGTTTTTTCAACACTATCACAAGTGAGAAAAGTGTTTTTTCAACACTATCACAAGTGCAAAAAGTGTTTTTTCCACACTAATACAAGTGCAAAAGTGGTTTCCTGCACCAACACAAGTGCGAAAAGTGGTTTTTTCAAAACTAACACAAGTGCGAAAAGTGGTTTTTCAACACTATCACAAGTGCAAAAAGGGTTTTTTCCACACTAATACAAGTGCAAAAGTGGTTTCCTGCACCAACACAAGTGCGAAAAGTGGTTTTTCAACACTAACACAAGTGCGAAAAGTGGTTTTTCAACACTAACACAAGTGCAAAAGTGGTTTCCTGCACCAACACAAGTGCGAAAAGTGGTTTTTCAACACTAACACAAGTGCGAAAAGTGGTTTTTCAACACTATCACAAGTGCAAAAAGTGTTTTTTCCACACTTATACAAGTGCAAAAGTGGTTTCCTGCACCAACACAAGTGCGAAAAGTGGTTTTTCAACACTAACACAAGTGCAAAAAGTGGTTTTTCAACACTAACACAAGTGCGAAAAGTGGTTTTTCAACACTAACACAAGTGCGAAAAGTGTTTTTTCCACACTAATACAAGTGCAAAAGTGGTTTCCTGCACCAACACAAGTGCGAAATGTGCTTTTCAACACTAACACAAGTGCGAAAAGTGGTTTTTCAACACTAACACAAGTGCGAAAAGTGGTTTTTCCACACTTAATACAAGTGCAAAAGTGGTTTCCTGCACCAACACAAGTGCGAAAAGTGGTTTTTCAACACTAACACAAGTGCGAAAAGTGGTTTTTCAACACTAACACAAGTGCGAAAAGTGGTTTTTCAACACTAACACAAGTGCGAAAAGTGGTTTTTCCACAATAATACAAGTGCAAAAGTGGTTTCCTGCACCAACACAAGTGCGAAAAGTGGTTTTTCAACATTATCACAAGTGCAAAAAGTGTTTTTTCCACACTAATACAAGTGCAAAAGTGGTTTCCTGCACCAACACAAGTGCGAAAACTGGTTTTTCAACACTAACACAAGTGCGAAAAGTGGTTTTTCAACAATAACACAAGTGCGAAAAGTGGTTTTTCCACACTAATACAAGTGCAAAAGTGGTTTCCTGCACCAACACAAGTGCGAAAAGTGTTTTTTCAACACTAACACAAGTGCGAAAAGTGTTTTTTCAACACTATCACAAGTGCAAAAAGTGTTTTTTCCACACTAATTCAAGTGCAAAAGTGGTTTCCTGCACCAACACAAGTGCGAAAAGTGGTTTTTCAACACTAACACAAGTGCGAAAAGTGGTTTTTCAAAACTAACACAAGTGCGAAAAGTGGTTTTTCAACACTATCACAAGTGCAAAAAGGGTTTTTTCCACACTAATACAAGTGCAAAAGTGGTTTCCTGCACCAACACAAGTGCGAAAAGTGGTTTTTCAACACTAACACAAGTGCGAAAAGTGGTTTTTCAACACTAACACAAGTGCAAAAGTGGTTTCCTGCACCAACACAAGTGCGAAAAGTGGTTTTTCAACACTAACACAAGTGCGAAAAGTGGTTTTTCAACACTATCACAAGTGCAAAAAGTGTTTTTTCCACACTAATACAAGTGCAAAAGTGGTTTCCTGCACCAACACAAGTGCGAAAAGTTGTTTTTCAACACTAACACAAGTGCAAAAAGTGGGTTTTCAACACTAACACAAGTGTGAAAAGTGGTTTTTCCACACTAATACAAGTGCAAAAGTGTTTTTTCCACACTAATACAAGTGCAAAAGTGGTTTCCTGCACCAACACAAGTGCGAAAAGTGGTTTTTCAACACTAACACAAGTGCGAAAAGTGGTTTTTCCACACTAATACAAGTGCAAAAGTGGTTTCCTGCACCAACACAAGTGCGAAAAGTGGTTTTTCAACACTAACACAAGTGCAAAAAGTGTTTTTTCCACACTAATACAAGTGCAAAAGTGGTTTTTCCACACTAATACAAGTGCAAATGTGGTTTCCTGCACCAAAACAAGTGCGAAAAGTGGTTTTTCAACACTAACACAAGTGCGAAAAGTGGTTTTTCAACACTAACACAAGTGCGAAAAGTGGTTTTTCAACACTAACACAGGTGCGAAAAGTGGTTTTTCAACACTAACACAAGTGCGAAAAGTGGTTTTTCCACACTAATACAAGTGCAAAAGTGGTTTCCTGCACCAACACAAGTGCGAAAAGTGGTTTTTCAACACTATCACAAGTGCGAAAAATGGTTTTTCCACACTAATACAAGTGCAAAAGTGGTTTCCTGCACCAACACAAGTGCGAAAAGTGGTTTTTCAACACTAACACAAGTGCGAAAAATGGTTTTTCAACACTAACACAAGTGAGAAAAGTGGTTTTTCAACACTAACACAAGTGCGAAAAGTGGTTTTTCAACACTAACACAAGTGCGAAAAGTGGTTTTTCAACA
The DNA here is from genome assembly GCF_964187855.1 of Myxine glutinosa. NCBI lineage: Eukaryota > Metazoa > Chordata > Myxini > Myxiniformes > Myxinidae > Myxine > Myxine glutinosa. The sequence goes on along the minus strand of NW_027616889.1, from coordinate 14,775 downwards.
CTAACACAAGTGCGAAAAGTGGTTTTTCAACACTAACACAAGTGCGAAAAGTGGTTTTTCAACACTAACACAAGTGCGAAAAGTGGTTTTTCAACACTAACACAAGTGCGAAAAGTGGTTTTTCAACACTAACACAAGTGAGAAAAGTGGTTTTTCAACACTATCACAAGTGCAAAAAGTGTTTTTTCCACACTAATACAAGTGCAAAAGTGGTTTCCTGCACCAACACAAGTGCGAAAAGTGGTTTTTCAACACTAACACAAGTGCAAAAAGTGGTTTTTCAACACTAACACAAGTGCGAAAAGTGGTTTTTCAACACTAACACAAGTGCGAAAAGTGTTTTTTCCACACTAATACAAGTGCAAAAGTGGTTTCCTGCACCAACACAAGTGCGAAAAGTGGTTTTTCAACACTAACACAAGTGCGAAAAGTGGTTTTTCAACACTAACACAAGTGCGAAAAGTGGTTTTCCACACTTAATACAAGTGCAAAAGTGGTTTCCTGTACCAACACAAGTGCGAAAAGTGGTTTTTCAACACTAACACAAGTGCGAAAAGTGGTTTTTCAACACTAACACAAGTGCGAAAAGTGTTTTTTCCACACTAATACAAGTGCAAAAGTGGTTTCCTGCACCAACACAAGTGCGAAATGTGCTTTTCAACACTAACACAAGTGCGAAAAGTGGTTTTTCAACACTAACACAAGTGCGAAAAGTGGTTTTTCCACACTTAATACAAGTGCAAAAGTGGTTTCCTGCACCAACACAAGTGCGAAAAGTGGTTTTTCAACACTAACACAAGTGCGAAAAGTGGTTTTTCAACACTAACACAAGTGCGAAAAGTGGTTTTTCAACACTAACACAAGTGCGAAAAGTGGTTTTTCCACAATAATACAAGTGCAAAAGTGGTTTCCTGCACCAACACAAGTGCGAAAAGTGGTTTTTCAACATTATCACAAGTGCAAAAAGTGTTTTTTCCACACTAATACAAGTGCAAAAGTGGTTTCCTGCACCAACACAAGTGCGAAAACTGGTTTTTCAACACTAACACAAGTGCGAAAAGTGGTTTTTCAACAATAACACAAGTGCGAAAAGTGGTTTTTCCACACTAATACAAGTGCAAAAGTGGTTTCCTGCACCAACACAAGTGCGAAAAGTGTTTTTTCAACACTAACACAAGTGCGAAAAGTGTTTTTTCAACACTATCACAAGTGCAAAAAGTGTTTTTTCCACACTAATTCAAGTGCAAAAGTGGTTTCCTGCACCAACACAAGTGCGAAAAGTGGTTTTTCAACACTAACACAAGTGCGAAAAGTGGTTTTTCAAAACTAACACAAGTGCGAAAAGTGGTTTTTCAACACTATCACAAGTGCAAAAAGGGTTTTTTCCACACTAATACAAGTGCAAAAGTGGTTTCCTGCACCAACACAAGTGCGAAAAGTGGTTTTTCAACACTAACACAAGTGCGAAAAGTGGTTTTTCAACACTAACACAAGTGCAAAAGTGGTTTCCTGCACCAACACAAGTGCGAAAAGTGGTTTTTCAACACTAACACAAGTGCGAAAAGTGGTTTTTCAACACTATCACAAGTGCAAAAAGTGTTTTTTCCACACTAATACAAGTGCAAAAGTGGTTTCCTGCACCAACACAAGTGCGAAAAGTTGTTTTTCAACACTAACACAAGTGCAAAAAGTGGGTTTTCAACACTAACACAAGTGTGAAAAGTGGTTTTTCCACACTAATACAAGTGCAAAAGTGTTTTTTCCACACTAATACAAGTGCAAAAGTGGTTTCCTGCACCAACACAAGTGCGAAAAGTGGTTTTTCAACACTAACACAAGTGCGAAAAGTGGTTTTTCCACACTAATACAAGTGCAAAAGTGGTTTCCTGCACCAACACAAGTGCGAAAAGTGGTTTTTCAACACTAACACAAGTGCAAAAAGTGTTTTTTCCACACTAATACAAGTGCAAAAGTGGTTTTTCCACACTAATACAAGTGCAAAAGTGGTTTCCTGCACCAAAACAAGTGCGAAAAGTGGTTTTTCAACACTAACACAAGTGCGAAAAGTGGTTTTTCAACACTAACACAAGTGCGAAAAGTGGTTTTTCAACACTAACACAGGTGCGAAAAGTGGTTTTTAAACACTAACACAAGTGCGAAAAGTGGTTTTTCCACACTAATACAAGTGCAAAAGTGGTTTCCTGCACCAACACAAGTGCGAAAAGTGGTTTTTCAACACTATCACAAGTGCGAAAAATGGTTTTTCCACACTAATACAAGTGCAAAAGTGGTTTCCTGCACCAACACAAGTGCGAAAAGTGGTTTTTCAACACTAACACAAGTGCGAAAAATGGTTTTTCCACACTAATACAAGTGCAAAAGTGGTTTCCTGCACCAACACAAGTGCGAAAAGTGGTTTTTCAACACTAACACAAGTGCGAAAAGTGGTTTTTCAACACTAACACAAGTGCGAAAAGTGGTTTTTCAACACTAACACAAGTGCGAAAAGTGGTTTTTCAACACTAACACAAGTGAGAAAAGTGGTTTTTCAACACTATCACAAGTGCAAAAAGTGTTTTTTCCACACTAATACAAGTGCAAAAGTGGTTTCCTGCACCAACACAAGTGCGAAAAGTGGTTTTTCAACACTAACACAAGTGCAAAAAGTGGTTTTTCAACACTAACACAAGTGCGAAAAGTGGTTTTTCAACACTAACACAAGTGCGAAAAGTGTTTTTTCCACACTAATACAAGTGCAAAAGTGGTTTCCTGCACCAACACAAGTGCGAAAAGTGGTTTTTCAACACTAACACAAGTGCGAAAAGTGGTTTTTCAACACTAACACAAGTGCGAAAAGTGGTTTTCCACACTTAATACAAGTGCAAAAGTGGTTTCCTGCACCAACACAAGTGCGAAAAGTGGTTTTTCAACACTAACACAAGTGCGAAAAGTGGTTTTTCAACACTAACACAAGTGCGAAAAGTGGTTTTTCCATAATAATACAAGTGCAAAAGTGGTTTCCTGCACCAACACAAGTGCGAAAAGTGGTTTTTCAACATTATCACAAGTGCAAAAAGTGTTTTTTCCACACTAATACAAGTGCAAAAGTGGTTTCCTGCACCAACACAAGTGCGAAAAGTGGTTTTTCAACACTAACACAAGTGCGAAAAGTGGTTTTTCAACACTAACACAAGTGCGAAAAGTGGTTTTTCCACACTAATACAAGTGCAAAAGTGGTTTCCTGCACCAACACAAGTGCGTAAAGTGTTTTTTCAACACTAACACAAGTGCGAAAAGTGGTTTTTCAACACTAACACAAGTGCGAAAAGTGGTTTTTCAACACTATCACAAGTGCAAAAAGTGTTTTTTCCACACTAATACAAGTGCAAAAGTGGTTTCCTGCACCAACACAAGTGCGAAAAGTTGTTTTTCAACACTAACACAAGTGCAAAAAGTGGGTTTTCAACACTAACACAAGTGTGAAAAGTGGTTTTTCCACACTAATACAAGTGCAAAAGTGTTTTTTCCACACTAATACAAGTGCAAAAGTGGTTTCCTGCACCAACACAAGTGCGAAAAGTGGTTTTTCAACACTAACACAAGTGCGAAAAGTGGTTTTTCCACACTAATACAAGTGCAAAAGTGGTTTCCTGCACCAACACAAGTGCGAAAAGTGGTTTTTCAACATTAACACAAGTGAGAAAAGTGTTTTTTCAACACTATCACAAGTGAGAAAAGTGTTTTTTCAACACTATCACAAGTGCAAAAAGTGTTTTTTCCACACTAATACAAGTGCAAAAGTGGTTTCCTGCACCAACACAAGTGCGAAAAGTGGTTTTTTCAAAACTAACACAAGTGCGAAAAGTGGTTTTTCAACACTATCACAAGTGCAAAAAGGGTTTTTTCCACACTAATACAAGTGCAAAAGTGGTTTCCTGCACCAACACAAGTGCGAAAAGTGGTTTTTCAACACTAACACAAGTGCGAAAAGTGGTTTTTCAACACTAACACAAGTGCAAAAGTGGTTTCCTGCACCAACACAAGTGCGAAAAGTGGTTTTTCAACACTAACACAAGTGCGAAAAGTGGTTTTTCAACACTATCACAAGTGCAAAAAGTGTTTTTTCCACACTAATACAAGTGCAAAAGTGGTTTCCTGCACCAACACAAGTGCGAAAAGTGGTTTTTCAACACTAACACAAGTGCAAAAAGTGGTTTTTCAACACTAACACAAGTGCGAAAAGTGGTTTTTCAACACTAACACAAGTGCGAAAAGTGTTTTTTCCACACTAATACAAGTGCAAAAGTGGTTTCCTGCACCAACACAAGTGCGAAATGTGCTTTTCAACACTAACACAAGTGCGAAAAGTGGTTTTTCAACACTAACACAAGTGCGAAAAGTGGTTTTTCCACACTTAATACAAGTGCAAAAGTGGTTTCCTGCACCAACACAAGTGCGAAAAGTGGTTTTTCAACACTAACACAAGTGCGAAAAGTGGTTTTTCAACACTAACACAAGTGCGAAAAGTGGTTTTTCAACACTAACACAAGTGCGAAAAGTGGTTTTTCCACAATAATACAAGTGCAAAAGTGGTTTCCTGCACCAACACAAGTGCGAAAAGTGGTTTTTCAACATTATCACAAGTGCAAAAAGTGTTTTTTCCACACTAATACAAGTGCAAAAGTGGTTTCCTGCACCAACACAAGTGCGAAAACTGGTTTTTCAACACTAACACAAGTGCGAAAAGTGGTTTTTCAACAATAACACAAGTGCGAAAAGTGGTTTTTCCACACTAATACAAGTGCAAAAGTGGTTTCCTGCACCAACACAAGTGCGAAAAGTGTTTTTTCAACACTAACACAAGTGCGAAAAGTGTTTTTTCAACACTATCACAAGTGCAAAAAGTGTTTTTTCCACACTAATTCAAGTGCAAAAGTGGTTTCCTGCACCAACACAAGTGCGAAAAGTGGTTTTTCAACACTAACACAAGTGCGAAAAGTGGTTTTTCAAAACTAACACAAGTGCGAAAAGTGGTTTTTCAACACTATCACAAGTGCAAAAAGGGTTTTTTCCACACTAATACAAGTGCAAAAGTGGTTTCCTGCACCAACACAAGTGCGAAAAGTGGTTTTTCAACACTAACACAAGTGCGAAAAGTGGTTTTTCAACACTAACACAAGTGCAAAAGTGGTTTCCTGCACCAACACAAGTGCGAAAAGTGGTTTTTCAACACTAACACAAGTGCGAAAAGTGGTTTTTCAACACTATCACAAGTGCAAAAAGTGTTTTTTCCACACTAATACAAGTGCAAAAGTGGTTTCCTGCACCAACACAAGTGCGAAAAGTTGTTTTTCAACACTAACACAAGTGCAAAAAGTGGGTTTTCAACACTAACACAAGTGTGAAAAGTGGTTTTTCCACACTAATACAAGTGCAAAAGTGTTTTTTCCACACTAATACAAGTGCAAAAGTGGTTTCCTGCACCAACACAAGTGCGAAAAGTGGTTTTTCAACACTAACACAAGTGCGAAAAGTGGTTTTTCCACACTAATACAAGTGCAAAAGTGGTTTCCTGCACCAACACAAGTGCGAAAAGTGGTTTTTCAACACTAACACAAGTGCAAAAAGTGTTTTTTCCACACTAATACAAGTGCAAAAGTGGTTTTTCCACACTAATACAAGTGCAAAAGTGGTTTCCTGCACCAAAACAAGTGCGAAAAGTGGTTTTCAACACTAACACAAGTGCGAAAAGTGGTTTTTCAACACTAACACAAGTGCGAAAAGTGGTTTTTCAACACTAACACAGGTGCGAAAAGTGGTTTTTCAACACTAACACAAGTGCGAAAAGTGGTTTTTCCACACTAATACAAGTGCAAAAGTGGTTTCCTGCACCAACACAAGTGCGAAAAGTGGTTTTTCAACACTATCACAAGTGCGAAAAATGGTTTTTCCACACTAATACAAGTGCAAAAGTGGTTTCCTGCACCAACACAAGTGCGAAAAGTGGTTTTCAACACTAACACAAGTGCGAAAAATGGTTTTTCAACACTAACACAAGTGAGAAAAGTGGTTTTTCAACACTAACACAAGTGCGAAAAGTGGTTTTTCAACACTAACACAAGTGCGAAAAGTGGTTTTTCAACACTAACACAAGTGCGAAAAGTGGTTTTTCAACACTAACACAAGTGCGAAAAGTGGTTTTTCAACACTAACACAAGTGCGAAAAGTGGTTTTTCAACACTAACACAAGTGCGAAAAGTGGTTTTTCAACACTAACACAAGTGAGAAAAGTGGTTTTTCAACACTATCACAAGTGCAAAAAGTGTTTTTTCCACACTAATACAAGTGCAAAAGTGGTTTCCTGCACCAACACAAGTGCGAAAAGTGGTTTTTCAACACTAACACAAGTGCAAAAAGTGGTTTTTCAACACTAACACAAGTGCGAAAAGTGGTTTTTCAACACTAACACAAGTGCGAAAAGTGTTTTTCCCACACTAATACAAGTGCAAAAGTGGTTTCCTGCACCAACACAAGTGCGAAAAGTGGTTTTTCAACACTAACACAAGTGCGAAAAGTGGTTTTTCAACACTAACACAAGTGCGAAAAGTGGTTTTCCACACTTAATACAAGTGCAAAAGTGGTTTCCTGTACCAACACAAGTGCGAAAAGTGGTTTTTCAACACTAACACAAGTGCGAAAAGTGGTTTTTCAACACTAACACAAGTGCGAAAAGTGGTTTTTCCATAATAATACAAGTGCAAAAGTGGTTTCCTGCACCAACACAAGTGCGAAAAGTGGTTTTTCAACATTATCACAAGTGCAAAAAGTGTTTTTTCCACACTAATACAAGTGCAAAAGTGGTTTCCTGCACCAACACAAGTGCGAAAAGTGGTTTTTCAACACTAACACAAGTGCGAAAAGTGGTTTTTCAACACTAACACAAGTGCGAAAAGTGGTTTTTCCACACTAATACAAGTGCAAAAGTGGTTTCCTGCACCAACACAAGTGCGTAAAGTGTTTTTTCAACACTAACACAAGTGCGAAAAGTGTTTTTTCAACACTATCACAAGTGCAAAAAGTGTTTTTTCCACACTAATTCAAGTGCAAAAGTGGTTTCCTGCACCAACACAAGTGCGAAAAGGGGTTTTTCAACACTAACACAAGTGCGAAAAGTGGTTTTTCAAAACTAACACAAGTGCGAAAAGTGGTTTTTCAACACTATCACAAGTGCAAAAAGGGTTTTTTCCACACTAATACAAGTGCAAAAGTGGTTTCCTGCACCAACACAAGTGCGAAAAGTGGTTTTTCAACACTAACACAAGTGCGAAAAGTGGTTTTTCAACACTAACACAAGTGCAAAAGTGGTTTCCTGCACCAACACAAGTGCGAAAAGTGGTTTTTCAACACTAACACAAGTGCGAAAAGTGGTTTTTCAACACTATCACAAGTGCAAAAAGTGTTTTTTCCACACTAATACAAGTGCAAAAGTGGTTTCCTGCACCAACACAAGTGCGAAAAGTGGTTTTTCAACACTAACACAAGTGCAAAAAGTGGTTTTTCAACACTAACACAAGTGCGAAAAGTGGTTTTTCAACACTAACACAAGTGCGAAAAGTGTTTTTTCCACACTAATACAAGTGCAAAAGTGGTTTCCTGCACCAACACAAGTGCGAAAAGTGCTTTTCAACACTAACACAAGTGCGAAAAGTGGTTTTTCAACACTAACACAAGTGCGAAAAGTGTTTTTTCCACACTTAATACAAGTGCAAAAGTGGTTTCCTGCACCAACACAAGTGCGAAAAGTGGTTTTTCAACACTAACACAAGTGCGAAAAGTGGTTTTTCAAAACTAACACAAGTGCGAAAAGTGGTTTTTCAACACTATCACAAGTGCAAAAAGGGTTTTTTCCACACTAATACAAGTGCAAAAGTGGTTTCCTGCACCAACACAAGTGCGAAAAGTGGTTTTTCAACACTAACACAAGTGCGAAAAGTGGTTTTTCAACACTAACACAAGTGCAAAAGTGGTTTCCTGCACCAACACAAGTGCGAAAAGTGGTTTTTCAACACTAACACAAGTGCGAAAAGTGGTTTTTCAACACTATCACAAGTGCAAAAAGTGTTTTTTCCACACTAATACAAGTGCAAAAGTGGTTTCCTGCACCAACACAAGTGCGAAAAGTTGTTTTTCAACACTAACACAAGTGCAAAAAGTGGGTTTTCAACACTAACACAAGTGTGAAAAGTGGTTTTTCCACACTAATACAAGTGCAAAAGTGTTTTTTCCACACTAATACAAGTGCAAAAGTGGTTTCCTGCACCAACACAAGTGCGAAAAGTGGTTTTTCAACACTAACACAAGTGCGAAAAGTGGTTTTTCCACACTAATACAAGTGCAAAAGTGGTTTCCTGCACCAACACAAGTGCGAAAAGTGGTTTTTCAACATTAACACAAGTGAGAAAAGTGTTTTTTCAACACTATCACAAATGAGAAAAGTGTTTTTTCAACACTATCACAAGTGCAAAAAGTGTTTTTTCCACACTAATACAAGTGCAAAAGTGGTTTCCTGCACCAACACAAGTGTGAAAAGTGGTTTTTCAACACTAACACAAGTGCAAAAAGTGGTTTTTCAACACTAACACAAGTGCGAAAAGTGGTTTTTCAACACTAACACAAGTGCGAAAAGTGTTTTTTCCACACTAATACAAGTGCAAAAGTGGTTTCCTGCACCAACACAAGTGCGAAAAGTGGTTTTTCAACACTAACACAAGTGCGAAAAGTGGTTTTTCAACACTAACACAAGTGCGAAAAGTGGTTTTCCACACTTAGTACAAGTGCAAAAGTGGTTTCCTGCACCAACACAAGTGCGAAAAGTGGTTTTTCAACACTAACACAAGTGCGAAAAGTGGTTTTTCAACACTAACACAAGTGCGAAAAGTGGTTTTTCCATAATAATACAAGTGCAAAAGTGGTTTCCTGCACCAACACAAGTGCGAAAAGTGGTTTTTCAACATTATCACAAGTGCAAAAAGTGTTTTTTCCACACTAATACAAGTGCAAAAGTGGTTTCCTGCACCAACACAAGTGCGAAAAGTGGTTTTTCAACACTAACACAAGTGCGAAAAGTGGTTTTTCAACACTAACACAAGTGCGAAAAGTGGTTTTTCCACACTAATACAAGTGCAAAAGTGGTTTCCTGCACCAACACAAGTGCGAAAAGTGTTTTTTCAACACTAACACAAGTGCGAAAAGTGTTTTTTCAACACTATCACAAGTGCAAAAAGTGTTTTTTCCACACTAATTCAAGTGCAAAAGTGGTTTCCTGCACCAACACAAGTGCGAAAAGGGGTTTTTCAACACTAACACAAGTGCGAAAAGTGGTTTTTCAAAACTAACACAAGTGCGAAAAGTGGTTTTTCAACACTATCACAAGTGCAAAAAGGGTTTTTTCCACACTAATACAAGTGCAAAAGTGGTTTCCTGCACCAACACAAGTGCGAAAAGTGGTTTTTCAACACTAACACAAGTGCGAAAAGTGGTTTTTCAACACTAACACAAGTGCAAAAGTGGTTTCCTGCACCAACACAAGTGCGAAAAGTGGTTTTTCAACACTAACACAAGTGCGAAAAGTGGTTTTTCAACACTATCACAAGTGCAAAAAGTGTTTTTTCCACACTAATACAAGTGCAAAAGTGGTTTCCTGCACCAACACAAGTGCGAAAAGTGGTTTTTCAACACTAACACAAGTGCAAAAAGTGGTTTTTCAACACTAACACAAGTGCGAAAAGTGGTTTTTCAACACTAACACAAGTGTGAAAAGTGTTTTTTCCACACTAATACAAGTGCAAAAGTGGTTTCCTGCACCAACACAAGTGCGAAAAGTGCTTTTCAACACTAACACAAGTGCGAAAAGTGGTTTTTCAACACTAACACAAGTGCGAAAAGTGTTTTTTCCACACTTAATACAAGTGCAAAAGTGGTTTCCTGCACCAACACAAGTGCGAAAAGTGGTTTTTCAACACTAACACAAGTGCGAAAAGTGGTTTTTCAAAACTAACACAAGTGCGAAAAGTGGTTTTTCAACACTATCACAAGTGCAAAAAGGGTTTTTTCCACACTAATACAAGTGCAAAAGTGGTTTCCTGCACCAACACAAGTGCGAAAAGTGGTTTTTCAACACTAACACAAGTGCGAAAAGTGGTTTTTCAACACTAACACAAGTGCAAAAGTGGTTTCCTGCACCAACACAAGTGCGAAAAGTGGTTTTTCAACACTAACACAAGTGCGAAAAGTGGTTTTTCAACACTATCACAAGTGCAAAAAGTGTTTTTTCCACACTAATACAAGTGCAAAAGTGGTTTCCTGCACCAACACAAGTGCGAAAAGTGGTTTTTCAACACTAACACAAGTGCGAAAAGTGGTTTTTCCACACTAATACAAGTGCAAAAGTGGTTTCCTGCACCAACACAAGTGCGAAAAGTGGTTTTTCAACACTAACACAAGTGCAAAAAGTGTTTTTTCCACACTAATACAAGTGCAAAAGTGGTTTTTCCACACTAATACAAGTGCAAAAGTGGTTTCCTGCACCAACACAAGTGCGAAAAGTGGTTTTTCAACACTAACACAAGTGCGAAAAGTGGTTTTTCAACACTAACACAAGTGCGAAAAGTGGTTTTTCCACACTAATACAAGTGCAAAAGTGGTTTCCTGCACCAACACAAGTGCGTAAAGTGTTTTTTCAACACTAACACAAGTGCGAAAAGTGGTTTTTCAACACTAACACAAGTGCGAAAAGTGGTTTTTCAACACTATCACAAGTGCAAAAAGTGTTTTTTCCACACTAATACAAGTGCAAAAGTGGTTTCCTGCACCAACACAAGTGCGAAAAGTTGTTTTTCAACACTAACACAAGTGCAAAAAGTGGGTTTTCAACACTAACACAAGTGTGAAAAGTGGTTTTTCCACACTAATACAAGTGCAAAAGTGTTTTTTCCACACTAATACAAGTGCAAAAGTGGTTTCCTGCACCAACACAAGTGCGAAAAGTGGTTTTTCAACACTAACACAAGTGCGAAAAGTGGTTTTTCCACACTAATACAAGTGCAAAAGTGGTTTCCTGCACCAACACAAGTGCGAAAAGTGGTTTTTCAACATTAACACAAGTGAGAAAAGTGTTTTTTCAACACTATCACAAGTGAGAAAAGTGTTTTTTCAACACTATCACAAGTGCAAAAAGTGTTTTTTCCACACTAATACAAGTGCAAAAGTGGTTTCCTGCACCAACACAAGTGCGAAAAGTGGTTTTTCAAAACTAACACAAGTGCGAAAAGTGGTTTTTCAACACTATCACAAGTGCAAAAAGGGTTTTTTCCACACTAATACAAGTGCAAAAGTGGTTTCCTGCACCAACACAAGTGCGAAAAGTGGTTTTTCAACACTAACACAAGTGCGAAAAGTGGTTTTTCAACACTAACACAAGTGCAAAAGTGGTTTCCTGCACCAACACAAGTGCGAAAAGTGGTTTTTCAACACTAACACAAGTGCGAAAAGTGGTTTTTCAACACTATCACAAGTGCAAAAAGTGTTTTTTCCACACTAATACAAGTGCAAAAGTGGTTTCCTGCACCAACACAAGTGCGAAAAGTGGTTTTTTCAACACTAACACAAGTGCAAAAAGTGGTTTTTCAACACTAACACAAGTGCGAAAAGTGGTTTTTCAACACTAACACAAGTGCGAAAAGTGTTTTTTCCACACTAATACAAGTGCAAAAGTGGTTTCCTGCACCAACACAAGTGCGAAATGTGCTTTTCAACACTAACACAAGTGCGAAAAGTGGTTTTTCAACACTAACACAAGTGCGAAAAGTGGTTTTTCCACACTTAATACAAGTGCAAAAGTGGTTTCCTGCACCAACACAAGTGCGAAAAGTGGTTTTTCAACACTAACACAAGTGCGAAAAGTGGTTTTTCAACACTAACACAAGTGCGAAAAGTGGTTTTTCAACACTAACACAAGTGCGAAAAGTGGTTTTTCCACAATAATACAAGTGCAAAAGTGGTTTCCTGCACCAACACAAGTGCGAAAAGTGGTTTTTCAACATTATCACAAGTGCAAAAAGTGTTTTTTCCACACTAATACAAGTGCAAAAGTGGTTTCCTGCACCAACACAAGTGCGAAAACTGGTTTTTCAACACTAACACAAGTGCGAAAAGTGGTTTTTCAACAATAACACAAGTGCGAAAAGTGGTTTTTCCACACTAATACAAGTGCAAAAGTGGTTTCCTGCACCAACACAAGTGCGAAAAGTGTTTTTTCAACACTAACACAAGTGCGAAAAGTGTTTTTTCAACACTATCACAAGTGCAAAAAGTGTTTTTTCCACACTAATTCAAGTGCAAAAGTGGTTTCCTGCACCAACACAAGTGCGAAAAGTGGTTTTTCAACACTAACACAAGTGCGAAAAGTGGTTTTTCAAAACTAACACAAGTGCGAAAAGTGGTTTTTCAACACTATCACAAGTGCAAAAAGGGTTTTTTTCCACACTAATACAAGTGCAAAAGTGGTTTCCTGCACCAACACAAGTGCGAAAAGTGGTTTTTCAACACTAACACAAGTGCGAAAAGTGGTTTTTCAACACTAACACAAGTGCAAAAGTGGTTTCCTGCACCAACACAAGTGCGAAAAGTGGTTTTTCAACACTAACACAAGTGCGAAAAGTGGTTTTTCAACACTATCACAAGTGCAAAAAGTGTTTTTTCCACACTAATACAAGTGCAAAAGTGGTTTCCTGCACCAACACAAGTGCGAAAAGTTGTTTTTCAACACTAACACAAGTGCAAAAAGTGGGTTTTCAACACTAACACAAGTGTGAAAAGTGGTTTTTCCACACTAATACAAGTGCAAAAGTGTTTTTTCCACACTAATACAAGTGCAAAAGTGGTTTCCTGCACCAACACAAGTGCGAAAAGTGGTTTTTCAACACTAACACAAGTGCGAAAAGTGGTTTTTCCACACTAATACAAGTGCAAAAGTGGTTTCCTGCACCAACACAAGTGCGAAAAGTGGTTTTTCAACACTAACACAAGTGCAAAAAGTGTTTTTTCCACACTAATACAAGTGCAAAAGTGGTTTTTCCACACTAATACAAGTGCAAAAGTGGTTTCCTGCACCAAAACAAGTGCGAAAAGTGGTTTTTCAACACTAACACAAGTGCGAAAAGTGGTTTTTCAACACTAACACAAGTGCGAAAAGTGGTTTTTCAACACTAACACAGGTGCGAAAAGTGGTTTTTCAACACTAACACAAGTGCGAAAAGTGGTTTTTCCACACTAATACAAGTGCAAAAGTGGTTTCCTGCACCAACACAAGTGCGAAAAGTGGTTTTTCAACACTATCACAAGTGCGAAAAATGGTTTTTCCACACTAATACAAGTGCAAAAGTGGTTTCCTGCACCAACACAAGTGCGAAAAGTGGTTTTTCAACACTAACACAAGTGCGAAAAATGGTTTTTCAACACTAACACAAGTGAGAAAAGTGGTTTTTCAACACTAACACAAGTGCGAAAAGTGGTTTTTCAACACTAACACAAGTGCGAAAAGTGGTTTTTCAACACTAACACAAGTGCGAAAAGTGGTTTTTCAACACTAACACAAGTGCGAAAAGTGGTTTTTCAACACTAACACAAGTGCGAAAAGTGGTTTTTCAACACTAACACAAGTGCGAAAAGTGGTTTTTCAACACTAACACAAGTGAGAAAAGTGGTTTTTCAACACTATCACAAGTGCAAAAAGTGTTTTTTCCACACTAATACAAGTGCAAAAGTGGTTTCCTGCACCAACACAAGTGCGAAAAGTGGTTTTTCAACACTAACACAAGTGCAAAAAGTGGTTTTTCAACACTAACACAAGTGCGAAAAGTGGTTTTTCAACACTAACACAAGTGCGAAAAGTGTTTTTTCCCACACTAATACAAGTGCAAAAGTGGTTTCCTGCACCAACACAAGTGCGAAAAGTGGTTTTTCAACACTAACACAAGTGCGAAAAGTGGTTTTTCAACACTAACACAAGTGCGAAAAGTGGTTTTCCACACTTAATACAAGTGCAAAAGTGGTTTCCTGTACCAACACAAGTGCGAAAAGTGGTTTTTCAACACTAACACAAGTGCGAAAAGTGGTTTTTCAACACTAACACAAGTGCGAAAAGTGGTTTTTCCATAATAATACAAGTGCAAAAGTGGTTTCCTGCACCAACACAAGTGCGAAAAGTGGTTTTTCAACATTATCACAAGTGCAAAAAGTGTTTTTTCCACACTAATACAAGTGCAAAAGTGGTTTCCTGCACCAACACAAGTGCGAAAAGTGGTTTTTCAACACTAACACAAGTGCGAAAAGTGGTTTTTCAACACTAACACAAGTGCGAAAAGTGGTTTTTCCACACTAATACAAGTGCAAAAGTGGTTTCCTGCACCAACACAAGTGCGTAAAGTGTTTTTTCAACACTAACACAAGTGCGAAAAGTGTTTTTTCAACACTATCACAAGTGCAAAAAGTGTTTTTTCCACACTAATTCAAGTGCAAAAGTGGTTTCCTGCACCAACACAAGTGCGAAAAGGGGTTTTTCAACACTAACACAAGTGCGAAAAGTGGTTTTTCAAAACTAACACAAGTGCGAAAAGTGGTTTTTCAACACTATCACAAGTGCAAAAAGGGTTTTTTCCACACTAATACAAGTGCAAAAGTGGTTTCCTGCACCAACACAAGTGCGAAAAGTGGTTT